>NW_022630552.1:120000-133771 GCF_010909765.2 Amblyraja radiata | reverse complement strand
TGGTAAACCTCTTCTGCATCCTCACCAAAGCCTCCACATCCTCCCTGTAATGGGGTGACCAGAACTGCACACAATACTCAATAAGCAGATTATCCAAAGTTGTATAAAGATGCAACATCACGATCTGATTCTACGTAGAGTCATACAGCACGGTGGCACAGCGGTAGAGTTGCTGCCTCACAGCGCCAGAGACCCGGGATTTGATCCTGACGACGGGTGCTGTCTGTACGGAGTTTGTACGTTCTCCCCGTGACCATGTGGGGTTTCCCACTGGTGCTCCGGTTTTCTCCCACACTGCAAAGACGTACAAGTTTATAGATTAATTGGCTTCAGTAAAAATTATAAATTGTCCCGAGTGCGTAGGATGGTGCTAGTGTATGGGGTGATCGCTGGTCGGCGTGGAGTCGATGGGCTGAAGAGCCAGTTTTGGTGCTGTATCTCTAAACCACACTAAATTAACTACAGCGTGGAAGCAGACCCTTCAACCTGTCATGTGGAAGCAGGCCCTTCGGCCTAATTTACACCGACCAACATGTCTAGACTAGTCCCACCTGCCCGCGTTTGTCCCATTTCCCTCTAAACCTGTCCTATCCATGTAGCTGTCTAAATATTTCTTAAACCTTCCAATAGATCCTTCCTCAACTATTCCCTCAGGCAGCTCGTTCCATACACCCACTTCCGTTAGTGTAAAAAAAGGTTACCCTTCAAGTTCCTATTAAATCTTTCCCCCCTCACCTTAAACCTATTCCCCTCTCACCTTAAACCTATACACATACTCAATGCTTCTGATGAAGTGTCCTGCTTCATCTCAGCACAGTGCATCTCTCCACAGAGGCTGCCTGACCTGCCGAGTGTTTTCTATTATTATTTACCCGCACCTTCTGTGATAAAAGGGCGTCACGGTGGCACAGCAGTAGAGTTGTTGCCTTACGGCACATTCAGTGCCGGAGACCCGAGTTCCATCCTGACTACGGGTGCTGTCTGTACGAACGTTGTACATTCACCCTGTGACTGCATGGGTTTTCACCGAGATATTGTCTCTAGTGTGTGTAGGATAGTGTTAATGTGCGGGGATTGCTGGTCGGCACAGACTCAGTGGGCCAAAGGGCCTGTTTCCGCGCTGTATCTCTAAAACTAAGACTAAAAATGCTAAACCTGATTTCTATTATTTGCATTTTTTTTTGTATTTTCATTTCCAATTCTTGTTGTTTACTTGCAGGTGATTCTGAATCCTTTAAAGCCTCGCATGTCTCTCTCCAAAGGTATTTTATCTATCGTTAACATCTGGGCACTGGCGTCTTGTTTCTCTGCCTCACGCTATTTACCAGACGTTGTTTCACTACGTGTACAGGTAAATGTTACTGAAATACCTCCCTTCCCCATCCCACTGCCCCTATCACTCATCCCAGCCTTGTGGAGTAGTGGGTTGATGTCTACAGCACTCTAGCTTCTGGGCCCAAAATATAGGTCACGGAGTCATATAGCATGTATACAGACCATTCAGCCCAACAGGTTCATGCTAACCATTCATATTAATCCTATTTTCAAGAACTAGCAGTGGCACAGTGGCACAACGGTAGAGTTGCTGCCTTACAGCGCCATAGACTCGGGTTTGATCCTCACTACAGGTGCTGACTGTACAGAGTTTGTATGTTCTCCGCGTGACCTGCGTGGGTTTTCTCTCGGTTAGTAGGTTAATTTGTTACGGTATAATTATGAATTATAAATCAAGCTAAACTCAAATTACAGTCATCCAGCGTGGAAATAGGCCCTTTGGCCCAACTTGCCCACACCGACCAACATGTCCCATCTAAACTAGACCTACCTGCCTGCGTTTGGCCCTTATCACTCTACACCTATCCTATCCATGTACCTGTCCTAATCATTCATTACCATTGTGATAGTACCTATCTCAACTACCTCCTCAATCAGCTCAATCTATACACCTACCATCCTTTTGCCGAAATGCTGCCTTGCAGCGCCTGAGGCCTGGGTGTGATGTTGGCTATGGGTGCTGTCTGTACAGAGTTTGTATATTTAGGAAAGAACAGCAGATGCTGGTAAAATGGAGGATAGACACAAAATGCTGCAGTAACTCAGCGGGTGAGGCAGCATCTATGGAGAGAAGGAATTTGCAACGCTTCGGATTGAGACCATTCTTCAGACTGAAGCGTCACCAATTCCTTCTCTCCATCGAAACTGCCTCACCTGCTGAGTTACTCCAGCATTTTGTTTCTACCCCAGAGAGAGTACGTACTCCCTGTGACTGCATGGGCTTTCTCCAGGTGCTCTGGTTCCCTCCAGCATCCCAAAGACGTGTAAGTTTGTAGGTTAATTGGCTTCAGTAATTGTAACTTGTCCTTGGTGTGTATGACCAAACTCGCAGAACTGGGTCTCTGCGCATCCCTCTGCAATTGGATCCTCGACTTCCTCATTCACAGACCACAGTTTGTTCGTATTGGTGGAAATGTGTCAGCCTCGATAACAATCAGCACGGGAGCACCTCAAGGCTGCGCGCTAAGCCCCCTGCTGTACTCACTCTATACTGATGACTGCGTAGCCGGTCTCAGTGCGAACTCCATCATCAAGTTCGCTGACGACACCACTGTTGTGGGACATATCACTGATGGGGATGAGTCAGAGTATAGAAGAGAGATCGAGCAACTGTCCATATGGTGCCAGCACAATAACCTCGCCCTCAACACCAGCAAAACCAAGGAACTGATTGTGGACTTTGGAAGGAGTAGGATGGGGACCCACAGCCCCGTTTATATCAACGGGTCGATGGTTGAAAGTGTCAAGACCTTCAAATTCCTGGGCGTACACATCTCTGAAGATCTTTCCTGGACCGAGAACATTAATGCAATTATCAAGAAAGCTCATCAGCGCCTCTACTTCCTGAGAAGACTACGGAGAGTCGGTTTGTCAAGGAGGACTCTCTCTAACTTCTACAGGTGCACAGTAGAGAGCATGCTGACCGGTTGCATCGTGGCTTGGTTCGGCAACTTGAGCACCCTGGAAAGGAAAAGACTACAAAAAGTAGTAAACACTGCCCAGTCCATCATCGGCTCTGACCTTCCTTCCATCGAGGGGATTTATCGCAGTCGCTGCCTCAAAAAGGCTGTCAGTATCATCAAAGACCCACATCATCCTGGCCACACACTCATCTCCCTGCTACCTTCAGGTAGAAGGTACAAGACCCTGAAGACTGCAACAACCAGGTTCAGGAATAGCTACTTCCCCACCGTCATCAGGGTATTGAACCTGGCTCGGCCAAAACTCTGATTATTTATAACCAATTATCTGTTATTTGCACTTTATGATTTTATTTAGTCATGTGTGTATATATTTATATTATAGTATATGGACACATTGATCTGTTTTGTAGTAAATGCCTACTATGTTCTGTGTGCTGAAGCAAAGAAAGAATTTCATTGTCCTATCAGGGACACATGACAATAAACTCACTTGAACTTGAACTTGACATTGCTAGGTGTACGGGGTGATCACTGTACTTGGTGGGAGCCAGTGGAAAGGGAAACGGGAGATAAAGATGGTGATATAGGGAGATATAGAATAAATTGAGTATCGGTGCAGGGAGGTTCTACTGCAGTTGTACAGGGTCCTGGTGAAACATAGAAACATAGAAATTAGGTGCAGGAGTAGGCCATTCGGCCCTTCGAGCCTGCACCGCCATTCAATATGATCATGGCTGATCATCCATCTCAGTATCCCGTACCTGCCTTCTCTCCATACCCTCTGATCCCCTTAGCCACAAGGGCCACATCTAACTCCCTCTTAAATATAGCCAATGAACTATATATACAATACTCCAGGTGAGACCACACCTGGAGTATTGCGTACAGTTTTGGTCTCCTAATCTGAGGAAGGACATTCTTGCCATAGAGGGAGTACAGAGAAGGTTCACCAGACTGATTCCTGGGATGTCAGGTCTTTCATATGAAGAAAGACTGGATAGACTCGGTTTCTACTCGCTAGAATTTAGAAGATTGAGGGGGTATCTTATAGAAACTTATAAAATTCTTAAGGGGTTGGACAGGCTAGATGCAGAAAGATTGTTCCCGATGTTGGGGAAGTCCAGAACAATGGGTCACAGTTTAAGGATAAGGGGGAAATCTTTTAGGACCGAGATGAGGAAAACATTTTTCACATAGAGAGTGGTGAATCTCTGGAATTCTCTGCCACAGAAGGTAGTTGAGGCCAGTTCATTGGCTATATTTAAGAGGGAGTTAGATGTGGCCTTTGTGCCTAAAGGGATCAGGGGGTATGGAGAGAAAGCAGGTCCAGGATACTGAGTTGGATAATCACCCATGATCATATTGAATGGCGGTGCAGGCTCGAAGGGCTGAATGGCCTACTCCTGCACCTATTTTCTATGTTTCTATGTTTCTAAATGAATGAAAGATATGCAAAAAAGTAACAATGATAAAGGAGACAGGCTACAGACACACCGTCCTCCCCTCTACCGCCTTTGGAATGTGGGTGGAAACCGCAGCACCCATATAACCATATAACCATATAACAATTACAGCACGGAAACAGGCCATCTCGACCCTTCTAGTCCGTGCCGAACACGTATTCTCCCCTAGTCCCATATACCTGCGCTCAGACCATAACCCTTCATTACTTTCCCATCCATATAACTATCCAATTTATTTTTAAATGATAAAAACGAACCTGCCTCCACCACCTTCCCAGGAAGCTCATTCCACACAGCCACCACTCTCTGAGTAAAGAAGAGAAAATCCATGTGGTCACGGGGAGATCGTACAAACTCTGCACAAACAGCACCCGTAGTCAGGATCGAACTCGGGTCTCTGTCACTGTGAGGCATCAACTCTACCGCTGCGCCACTGTGCCGCCCTCTACAAAAAGGGGACCAGAACTGCACACAATAAAGTCAGTTCAAATCCCACAAATGCAGTTGTGGGAATTTGAATTCATCAAGTCTACTCCGCCATTCAATCATGTCTGATCTATCTTTACCTCTAAACCCCTTTCTTCTGCCTTCTCCCCATAACCCCTGACACCCGTACTAATCAAGAATATAACTATCTCAGTCTTAAAAATATCCATTGGTTTCCACAGTCTTCTGTGGCAAAGAATTCCACAGATTCGCCACCTCACCGTTCTGCACACCCTCAACTCATGAAACCTCTAACCCGCTTTCTCCGCTTGTCCCTTCCTTACAGAGAGAAGATCATCAGGAGTCATTGTGTCCCCGCTTTTCCAAACCCTTCAGAAGTCTTCAGGAGGTGCATGGACCAGTCAACCTTCACGCTGTTCTACGTCCTGCCGTTGGTGGTGATCACCGTAGCCTCCTCCGCGGTGAGCAAGAAGCTATTGGTGAGGGAAACCATTGGTGCCGTCACAGCAGCCGAGGCCGCCACTCAACGCCGCGGGAAGAAGAGGACCATCAAGATGATCTTCATCATCATGGCCTTTGCCCTCAGTTGGTTCCCCCTCAACGTCTACACCGTCCTGCTCACCGGCCAACGTGTCCAATTCAACAACACCCTCTACTTTACCTTCCACTGGGTGGCCGTGAGCAGCACCTGTTGGAACCCCTTCATCTACTGTTGGATGGACAACAGGTTCCGCTCCAACCTCATGAAGGAGGAGAGGAGGCAAGATCCTGGCACTCAACGCGGCCAGCAGAGACGGGAGGCAGTCGGGGATGAGATTGGAGGACAAGCCTGGCCCATCTACGGAGAATATGAGTTTCTACCTTGGTGGGCGCAGGGGTAACAATGGGGAGGTGAGTACAGTTTAGACTTTACAGATTCCCCGTTGAAACTTGGTATCATGTTCAGCCCAGGTTTTATGGGCCAAGGCATCTGTACCTGTGCTGCATTGTTCTATGTTTAGTTTAGTTCACTTCAGTTAAGTTCCGTTTAGTTCAGTTTAGTTTAGATAGATAGAATTTATTGCCACACAACCAGGGTCAGTGGAATTTAGGTTGTCAGCAGCATTACAATAATAAAGAACACACAGCCACAATAAAAATGAAACACAAACATCCACCACAGCATTCATCACTGTGGTGGAAGGCACAAAATTTGGCCAGTCCTCCTCCATTTCCCCCCCGTGGACAGGACCAGAGTCCAGAGTCAGTCGTAGATCGGCTTTTCCTCACCGGAGACCGCTAGTTTAGTTCAGTATAATTCAGTTTTGTTTAGTTTAGAGATATCAACGATCACAATCGACCACCTAAAATTCTTAATGGATTGGACAGGCTAGATGTAGGAAAAATGTTCCCCATGTTGACGAGTCCAGATCCAGCGGTTGCAGTTATGAATTTGGGGTAGGCCATTTAGGACTGAGATGAGGAAAACCTTTTCACCCAGAGTCGTGATATTGTGGAATTCTCTGCCACAGAAGGCAGTGGAGGCCAATTCACTGGGTGTTTTTGATGAGAGAGTCAGATTTAGGTCTTAGGGCTTAAATAATCAAGGGATATTGGGAAAAGTGGGAACGGGGTAATGATTTTAGATGATCAGGCATGATCTTATTGAATGGCGGTGCTGGCTCGAAGGGCTGAATGGCCTACTCCTGCACCTATTATCTGTTTCTATGTTTCTACCCCGTACAAACTGGTTCTACGTTATCCTACTTTCTCACCCACTCCCTGCGCTCTATGGGGCAATTTACACAGGGCCCATTAACCTGCAAACCCGCACGTCTTTGGGATGTGGGAGGAAACTGGAGCACCCGGACAGAACCCACGTGGTCACAGAGGAAACTCCACACGCGCATGCACACACACGTACTCACACACACTCGCACACGCACATATATACATACACACACGTGCACACACACACATGCACGCACACTCACAAGCAAATATCTACATACACACTCTGTGGAAGAAAAATTAATATCCTTTTTTATTTAATTTTGATTGGAATTGTACAAGGTAACAAAAGGATGTATTGGAGAAGAGAATTGGAAATCTTTGTCCTGACCAGGTGTAGAAGAGAATCCGTGGGAAACAGCAAAGTAGATTCGATGTACTTACCTCCTGTTTGGGAATATGTTGTAGGGTGGATGTTAATGTAAATATGAAGTAGTTCAGCTGATAACGAAGTTTGTTTACATTCCATATAACCATATAACCATATAACAATTACAGCACGGAAACAGGCCATCTCGGCCCTACAAGTCCGCGCCGAACAATTTTTTTCCCTTAGTCCCACCTGCCTGCACTCATACCATAACCCTCCATTCCCTTCTCATCCATATGCCTATCCAATTTATTCTTAAATGATATCAACGAACCTGCCGCCACCACTTCCACTGGAAGATTCATTCCACACCGCTACCACTCTCTGAGTAAAGAAGTTCCCCCTCATGTTACCCCTAAACTTCTGTCCCTTAATTCTGAAGTCATGTCCTCTTGTTTGAATCTTCCCTATTCTCAAAGGGAAAAGCTTGATCACATCAACTCTGTCTATCCCTCTCATCATTTTAAAGACCTCTATCAAGTCCCCCCTTAACCTTCTGCGCTCCAGAGAATAAAGACCTAACTTATTCGACCTATCTCTGTAACTTAGTTGTTGAAACCCAGGCAACATCCTAGTAAATCTCCTCTGTACTCTCTCTATTTTGTTGACATCCTTCCTATAATTGGGCGACCAAAATTGTACACCATACTCCAGATTTGGTCTCACCAATGCCTTGTACAATTTTAACATTACATCCCAGCTTCTATACTCAATGCTCTGATTTATAAAGGCTAGCATACCAAAAGCTTTCTTTACCACCCTATTCCTGAGGAGTTACAGTGGATCACCCTCACCCCCTACCGCTAGCAACGTAGATACGTGGTAGTATATGGGAGGCTTATGATCGGCTCGGAAATGGGGATGGTGACTTGGACCACTTGAAAGATGAGATAGAATAATGTCAAGATTCCCTTGTTTTGTGTTTGATTTGTATTAACCATTTGTTGTTGAATAAGATTAACAAGCGAACTGTATGTTATGACTAATGAAATCATTGGTATCCATGTGGTGATAGAATGTTTTCGTAGAATAGTATTGGCTTGATATAATTGTAAATTGTCCCCTAGTGTGTGTAGGATTGTGCTGGTGTGCGGGTATCGCTGGTCGGTGCAGACTCGGTGGGGCAAAGGGTCTTTTTCCGTGCTGTATCTCTAAACTAAACTAAACTAAACTGAACTGAATGAAACTAAAATGAACTAGACTGAACTAAACTAAACTAACCTGAACTAAACTAAATTAAACTAAACTCTACTGATCTGAACTAAACGGAACTGAACGAAATTAAACTGAACTGACCTGAATTCTATACAAAACTAAACTAAACTGAAGATAGACTGGAGTATGCTGAAGTAACCCAGCAGGACAGGCAGCATCTCGAGAGAGAAGGAATGGGCGACATTTCGTGTCGAACTAAACTAAACTGAACTGAACTGAACTAAACTTAAATTGACTTAACTCAACTAAACACACAACGCACCTTGGTGTCATTTGGTGTAGGGTTGACAAGGGGCTCTCTGCTCTCACTTACACCACTCCACCCACCCCGAGACCTCCTCTCCCCTCTGCGTTAGCTGGCAGGTATCACCCCCTACTTCCTTGAAGCCGGCACAGCATTTACCCAGTGATTGCTGGCATCCACTTCCAGCAACGTTGCCAGTCAATTAGCTTCACCTCCACCTCCTGTAGCATTGACAGTCGTATCTCTGCGGATATGAGACAGAGACACAGCGTGGAAACGGGTCCTTCAGCCCATTGAGACCACGCCGACAAGCGATCTCCCCGTACACTAGCACTATCTTACACACATCAGGGTTAAAATCTTTATCAAAGTCATTTAACCAACAAAACCTGCACATCTTCTGAGTGTGGGATGAAACCGGAGCACCCGGCAAAATGCCCACTGGGGTCACGGAGACAGCGTGCAAACTCTGTAAAAACAGCACCCCAGGTCAGGATTGAACCCGGGTCTCTGGTGCTGTGAGGTAGCAACTCTCTAGCTGCACCACCAATCAGGGGGAACACGGGTGTGAGTGTGTGTGTGAACATGTTTATGCGGGTAGACAAGGATATGTGGGTGTAACACAGTACATTTTGGGATGGATATGGATCAAATGCAGGTAGGTAGAACTAGTGTAGATGGTCCTATCCATGTACCTGTCCAACTGATTATTAAATGTTGGGATAGTCCCCAGCCTCCTCTAGCAGCTTGCTTATATATAAATATATACTCGACCAAGTGCAGACCCATTCCCCCAACAGTGTGCTCCACCAACGCAATATTCCACCACTCACCCTTCCCCCAATGCAACTGAACCCGTACCTGAATGTAAGATTCCAGCACTCCCCTGCCTCCCTCAGCAAAAAATCGAATTGCATTTCCCCTGCCTGCTGCAGCAGTTCCATTTTGGCCCTCCCCCTCCTGTTGAAATATTCCATTGAGGTGAAAAGTTCAGTGTTCCTGTCTTGCAACTTTGTATTGAAGTGTGTTGGAAGGTGGGAGGAAGGATTTTAACAGTAAAAATCTTGTTCGTTAGCATTTTTAAAGCTTTAATTGAGAATAACATGAAATAGAGGATGAAATCTTGTGAACTTGATTATAGAGAGGTCGGTAAAATTGTGTTAGAATATGTAAAAATCTCAGCGGTACGGGTTTTGAAGGAGATACAAATATAACACACACACAAGATGAGAGTTTTATAGGTATGTAGATAGATATATCTATTTAATAAAAGTCTGATCTTGACCGCTTTTGGCTCGCTGTGGTGTGATTTCTGAGAGAAAGCCGCCACCTATGGCTGTCATTTTTGGACACCTCGCTCAGAGCCCCCCTCCGCCTTCCTGGACCAGAGGATTTTTCCATCGATGAAAAATCAGAGAGATATTAATATTTTAAAATAATTTGCCTTTCTCTCTGCTTACCCTGCTGGAGGGAGGGGGGGGGACTATAAAACCAGGAAGTGGTGTGCCTCACTCAATCTCTGCAAGATGGAGGAAGCCAGAGGTTAGGTCCCTTGCAGTCAGAAACAGGTGAATTGATCATGGGGAACAAAGACATGGCAGACCAATTGAATAACTACTTTGGTTCTGTCTTCACTATGAAGACATAATGTCTTCACTATGAAGACATAAATAATCTGCCGGAAATAGCAGGGGACCGGGGGTGGAGGAACTGAGTGAAATCCAGGTTAGCCGGGATGTGGTGTTAGGTAAATTAAATGGATTAAAGGACGATAAATCCCCATGGCCAGATAGGCTGCATCCCAGAGTACTTAAGGAAGTAGCTGCAGAAATAGTGGATGCATTAGTGATAATTTTTCAAAACTCTTTAGATTCTGGAGTAGTTCCTGATGATTGGAGGGTAGCTAATGTAACCCCACTTTTTAAAAAGGGAGGGAGAGAGAAAACGGGGAATTACAGACCAGTTAGTCTAACATCGGTAGTGGGGAAACTGCTAGTCAGAAGGCTTTCGACAAAGTCCCACTTAAGAGATTAGTATACAAACTTAAAGCACACGGTATTGGGGGTTCGGTATTGATGTGGATAGAGAACTAGCTGGCAGACAGGAAGCCAAGAGTAGGAGTAAATGGGTCATTTTCACAATGGCAGGCAGTGACTAGTAGGGTACCGCAAGGCTCAGTGCTGGGAAACCAGCTATTTACAATACTCGCTAGAATTTAGAAGATTGAGGGGGGATCTTATAGAAACTTACAAAATTCTTAAGGGGTTGGACAGGCTAGACGCAGGAAGATTGTTCCCGATGTTGGGGAAGTCCAGAACAAGGGGTCACAGTTTAAGGATAAGGGGGAAATCTTTTAGGACCGAGATGAGGAAAACATTTTTCACACAGAGAGTGGTGAATCTCTGGGATTCTCTGCCACAGAAGGTAATTGAGGCCAGTTCATTGGCTATATTTAAGAGGGAGTTAGATGTGGCCCTTGTGGCTAAAGTGATCAGGGGGTATGGAGAGAAGGCAGGTACAGGATACTGAGTTGGATGATCAGCCATGATCATATTGAATGGCGGTGCAGGCTCGAAGGGTCGAATGGCATAATCCTGCACCTATTTTCTATGATTCTATGTTTCTATATATTTCAATAGGGCTTGTATACAAAAACCAAATATAATGTTGAGGCGCTGGTAATATTTGTAATATTGTGAGCAATTTTGGGCATCGTATCTGAGGAAGGATGTGGTGGCTCAGGAGAGGGTCCAGAGGAGGTTTACAAGAATGATCCCAGTAATCAGTACGTTAACCTATGTTAAGCATTTGTCAGCACTGGGCCTGTACTCGCTGGACATAAGAAGAATGAAGAAGGACCTCATTGAAACATACAGAATAGTGAAAGGCTTGGATAGAGTGATTGTGGAGAGGATGTTTCCTCCAGTGGGTGAGTCTAGGAGTGGAGGTTTCTATGTTTCTAATATATATTAATGATTTGGACAAGGGAATTGAATGCAACATCTCCAAGTTTGCGGATGACACGAAGCTGGGGGGGCAGTATTAGCTGTGAGGAGGATGTTAGGAGGCTGCAAGGTGACTTGAATAGGCGGGGTGAGTGGGCAAATGCATGGCAGATGCAGTATATTGTGGATAAATGTGAGGTTATCCACTTTGGTGGCAAAAACAGGAAAGTAGACTTTTATCTGAATGGTGGCCGATGAGGAAAAGGGGAGATGCAACGAGACCTGGGTGTCATGGTACACCAGTCATTGAAAGTAGGCATGCAGGTGCAGCAGGCAGTGAAGAAAGCGAATGGTATGTTAGCATTCATAGCAAAAGGATTTGAGTATAGGAGCAGGGAGGTTCTACTGCAGTTGTACAGGGTCTTGGTGAGACCTCATCTGGAGTATTACATACAGTTTTGGTCTCCTAATCTGAGGAAAGACATTCTTGCCATAGAGGGAATACAGAGAATGTTCACCAGACTGATTCCTGGGATGTCAGGACTCTCATATGAAGAAAGACTGGATAGACTCAGCTTGTACTTGCTAGAATTTAGAAGACTGAGGGGGGATCTTATAGAAACTTATAAACTTCTTGAGGGGTTGGACAGGCTAGATGCAGGAAGATTGTAAGAGGGAGTTAGATGTGGCCCTTGTGGCTAAAGGGATCAGGGGGTATGGAGAGAAGGCAGGTACAGGATACTGAGTTGGATGATCAGTAATGATCATATTGAATGGCGGTGCAGGCTCGAAGGGCCGAATGGGCTACTCCTGCACCTGTTTTGGTGGCCTTGCACCCTGCTTGAAGTGGGATGAAACTGCACTTGAATTTTGTGGCCGTGCACCCTGCTCGAAGAGGTATTAAACTGCACTTGAATTTGGTGGCCTTGCACCCTGCTTGAAATGGTAGGAAAATGGATTTGAAATTGGTGGCCTTGCACTCTGTTTGAAATGGAATTTCAAGGAATAGCCGTGAGGCAACTGCCAGCCCACCAGCCGTGAGTGAGCTGCCAGCACATCAGGCTTGAGGGACTGAGCTGCCACCCCAAGAATCCATTTGGCCCACAATGTCCATACTAGCCCTCTGGAGACCAGTAGTCCCTGCAGCCAACAACACCCATACTAGCACTCCAGAAAGCCCCCCCCACTGGCCACCAATATTGGAATTGGTGGAGAGGTGGAATTTTGCTTCGGGGGACCAGTGAATATGAGACCCAACGGGTCCCACTTAGTCTAGTCATATATTAAAACTCTGATCTTGTACGTGTGTATATGTGTGTGTGTGTGTGGATATGTCTTCACAAAAACACTACGTGGTAACAATAACATTTTACATATACAGGTTGACATTTTTCCCATCGAGGCCGAGCACCTAAACTGACCATTTTATGCTTTATTTCTCGACTTATTACTGATTAAAGTTTAAAAACGTCAAAAGACTTTGAATTTAAAACGACCAGTTTGCACTGATGATGTCACAATAGCTCGGCTCGCAGCCCATCTCACACACAGAATCTTCCACACGCTTTGAGTGAAGTCACCCCCATGACCCCTCCCCCCCTCGGGTTATTCACACCCCCCCACAGGTTATTTACACTACCCGCCCCCCTGGTTTATTTACACTCACCCCCCCTGCTTATCTACACTCACTCCTCCCTGCTTATTTACACTCCCCCCACGTTTATTTACACCCCCCCCTGCTTAATTACACTACACCCCCCCCCATTTATTTACACCCCCCCTGCTTATTTACACTCCCCCCTGGTTTATCTACACTCCCACCCACCCGGGTTATTCACACTCCCCCCCCCACCAGGTTATTCACACTGTCCTCCCATGGTTATTCGGCCCCGCACCCTCCCCCCTGCCAACTGCCTCTCTACCCCCTCACCATCCCTGTCTACCTCCTCCCCCCTCCCTCTCCTCCCCTCTCTACCACCTTCCTCTCTTCCATCCCCATCCCTCACTAACCCTTCCCTCTCTACTCCCCTCCCCCTCAACCTCCCCTCTCCCTTCCTCTCTAACCCCCTCAACCCCCCCTCTCCCTTCCTCTCTACCCCCTTCTCTGCCCCGTCCCTCTATGCCCCCCTCACCCTCTCCCTCTCTACCCCCCTCCCTCTATGCCCCCCTCACCCTCTCCCTCTCTACCCCCCTCCCTCTATGCCCCCCTCACCCTCTCCCTCTCCCTCTCTACCCCCCTCCCTCTCTACCCCCTCACCCTCTCCCTCTCTACCCCCCTCCCTCTATGCCCCCCTCACCCTCTCCCTCTCCCTCTCTACCCCCTCCCTCTATGCCCCCCT
>NW_022630552.1:0-112500 GCF_010909765.2 Amblyraja radiata | reverse complement strand
GGACAGTAATGCGTGCAATCATGAACCAGCCACTTTTCTCCATCAGGTCAAACTGCCTCTCCTTGCAATGACACATTTCTTGAGTATTGCTTGATTAAATGATGCAGAAATGAAACAGACCTTCGGTTCACTGAGTCCACGCCGACCATTGATCACCCGTTCACACCAGTTCTGTGTTATCCCACTTTCTCATTCATTCCCCACACACTAGGGGGCAATTTACAGAGGGATAATTAACCTATAAAGCCGCACATCTTTGGGATGCGGAATGAAACCGGAGCACCTGGAGCAAACCCACACGGTCACAGAGAGAACGTGCAAGTTATGATTGAACCCGGGTCTCTGGCATGGTGAGGCAGCAGCTCTACCCGCTGCTCCACAGTGCCGCCCAGGATCTCTCCGTTCTGTTAGTCCTGATATATGTTTATAAACCTCTGGCCATTATTTAAAACACATTCATTTGTTTGTGGCTGGTGGATGTTGAGGAAAAGACAGGCAATTACTGTTCATCCCTGGATACACCTGCATTAAATATCATTTCTGGAGTCACCTACTAGCAAAATAGGTTCAGGACAATCTCCTTCCCTCAAGGATATTAGTCAGTAGATGGATAGTTACGTTCAGTAGAAACAAAGAACTGCAAATGCTGCTTTATACCAAAGATAGACTCAGCAGGTCAGGCAGCATGTCTGGAGATAATATATGAGTGACATATCCAGTCAGAACCAATCTTCAGACTCATATGAAAACAATTACATTCAATCTCATCGTTTGTATTAAGACTGGCATTTAAAAAAAATACAATTATTTCATTACTTGAATTTCAGTTCTCATCTGCTGGGGTGAGATTGGACCTCATACCATTGAATCAATCCTCTAGAACTCCGGCTACAAGTCCAGTTACTTATCTAGAAGGCGACAATATCGGGTAGGTGAGTGTGAGTGAGTGAGTGAGTGAGTGAGTGAGTGAGTGAGTGAGTGAGTGAGTGAGTGAGTGAGTGAGTGAGTGAGTGAGTGAGTGAGTGAGTGAGTGAGTGAGTGAGTGAGTGAGTGAGTGAGTGAGTGAGTGAGTGAATAAGTCAACAGAGGAGTGGCCAGGGTGCGACTCTCCGTGATAATGCTGCTGGCCTTACCGAGGCAGCGTGAGGTATAAATGGAGTCAATAGAAGGGGGATTCGTTTGTGTTATGATCTGGGATACGTCCATAATTCGCTACAATTTTGTGTGGTCTTGGATGGAGCTGTTCCCAAACCAAGCTGTGATGCATCTTGATAAAATGCTGCATCTGTAGATGTTGGTGTAGTTGTAGGGGACATGCCAAACATCATAAACCTTTGAAGGAAGTAGAGGTGTTGGTGTGCTTTGTTGGTCGTTGCTTCAATATGGGTGGTCCAGGAGAAGTTGTTGGCGATACTGACCCCTCTTTTTACTCTTGGCGATGCGTCCTAGAATGACTGATCACAGGGCAGGTGTTCAAAGTAAGGAACATAGGCAGGATGAACACAAAGTGCTGGAGTAACTCAGCGAGTCAGGCAACCTCTGGAGGGCCTGGGTAGGTGATGTTGTGGGTTGAGACCCGGGTCTCTGGTGTGGTGAGGCAGCAGCTCTATCCGCTGCCTCACAGTGGAGGTAGGTTTGGATATTCAGCCCCTTTAACCCTGCACCATTCATTAACATTGAGGCCATTATTCCCATTACTCTGAGTAGCTGAGTAGCTGAGTAATCCTGGCCCATTGACAACATCTTACAGTCAATATCTTCCTGAATATTGACTACCCTCTTATGTACAGCAAGTTCATTAGTTCTAGGAGCAGAATTAGGCCATTCGACCCATCAAGTCTACTCTGCCATTCAATCATGGCTGATCTATTCTTCCCTCTCAATCCCATTTTCCAGCCTTCTCCCCATAAACCTGACACTGGTACTAATCAAGAATCGATCTATCTCTATATTCAAAATATCCATTGAATTAGACTCCACAACCTTCTGTGACAAAGAATTCCACAGATTCACCACCCACTGACTATTGTCTCTTGCATCTGTGGTCTAAACCCTCATCGTTCTCCACACTCTCAACTCATGAAACATCTAACCCGCTTTCTCCGCATGTCCCTTTCTTTCCGAGAGAAGATCATCAGGAGTCTTTGCGTTCCTGCTTTTCCGAAGCCTTCAGAAGTCTTCAGGAGGAACTTGGAACTGTCAACCTTCGTGCTGCTCTTCCTGCTGCTGTTGGCGGTGACCACCATAGCCACCGTCGCGGTGAGCAAGAAGCTACGGCTGAGGAAAACCATTGGTGCCATCACAGTGACCCAGGCCGCCACTCAACGCCGCAGGAAGATGAGGACCATCAAGATGATCGTGCTGCTGGTGGTGACCTTTGCCCTCTGTTGGTTTCCCCTCAACGTCTACACCGTCCTGCTCTCCGACCAACGTGTCCAATTCAACAACACCCTCTACTTTGCCTTCCACTGGGTGGCCGTGAGCAGCACCTGTTGGAAGCCCTTCATCTACTGTTGGATGGACAACAGGTTCCGCTCCAACCTCATGACCCTTCTGGCCAAGTGTGGGTGGAGTAGGAGGAGAGGAGGCAAGATCCTGGTGCTCACCGCGGCCAGCGGAGACGGGATGCAGCCGGGGGTGAGATTGGAGGACAAGCCTGGCCCGTCCACGGAGAATATGAGTTGCTACCTTGGTGGGCGCAGGGGTAACAATGGGGAGGTGAGTACAGTTTAGAATTTACAGATTCCACGTTGAAACTTGGTATCATGTTCAGCATAGGTATAATGTGCCAAGGCATCTGGTGTTGTGTGTTGTGTGTCGTGTGTTGTGTGCGTGTTGTGTACAGTGATCACCCCATACACTTGCACTATCCTACACGCTAGTGACCATATTACAGAAACCTATTAACCCACAAACCCGCACATCTTTCAAATTGAATACAGTTTAGTTTAGAGATACAGCGTGGAAAAAGGCCATTCGGCCCAACTTCATGCCAACCAGCGATCCCCGCAGACTTGCACTATCCTACCAAGACTTGTTTCAGAAGTGATAGGAGCAGATTTAGGCTGTTCGGCCCATCAAGTCTTTCCCCCTGAAACCCATTCTCCTGCCTTCTCCCCATAACCCCTGACACCCTTACTAATCAAGTATCAATATCAATGTCCACCTTAAAAATATCCATTGACTTGCCCTCCACCACCTTTATGGCAATGAATTCCACAGATTCACCATCCTCTGACCAAAGATATTCCTCCTCGTTTCCTTCCTGAAGGTATGTTGCTTTAAACTGAGGCTATGCCCTCTGGTCCGAGACTCCCAGAGGGAGGTAACATCAGACTCGTCACCATTACTTAGTTTAAATATCAATCATGTCGATGAGAATGAGTCTTTGGAGTGTGGGAGGAAACCTAAGCACCCGGAGAAAATCCACGCCGTCACGGGGAGAAGGTGCAGATTCCGTACAAACAGCACCCGAGGTCAGGATCGAACTTGAGTCTCTGGTGCTGTAAGCAGCAACTCTATCGCTGTGCCACCATGCTGCCAGTCGATAGGGTAGTGTGGGTGTGGGGGAATAAGGGTGTGAGTGTGTGTGCAAGTGTTTGTGTGTGAACAGGTTTATGCGGGTATACAAGTGTGTGTGAGTGTGAAACAGGACGGGTTTAGAAGGATATGGGTCAAATGTAGGCAGGTAGAGCTAGTGTAGATGGTTCTATCTGACATGTACCTATCCTAATATCCATGTACCTATTGAACTGTTTCTTAAATGTTGGGATAGTCCGTCCCTCAACCCACACCCAAGGATCTGAACCCCTGGATTAGATCACAGCCTGTAACCCACACGCATGGATCTGCAATTCTATATATAAACCCCTCAGACCCCCTCTCCCGGACCCCTGGATGAGATCCCAGCCTGTGACCCACTCCACAGGGATCTGTTTTATTCTATATATAAACCCCCCGGAACCCTGGATGAGATCATAAGCTGTAATTGATCGAGTCATAGTCATAGAGTGATACAGCATGGAAACAGGCCCTTCGGCCCAACTTGCCCATGTTGACCAACATGTACCTGCTACACTAGTCCCACCTGCCCACGTTTGATCCATATCTCTCCAAACCTCTCCTATCCATGTACCAGTCGAACTGTTTCTTGAATGTTGGGATAGTCCCAGACTCAACTACCTCTTCTGGCAGCTCGTTGCATACACCCACCACACTTTGTGTGAAAAAGGTACCCCCTCAGGCTCCTATTATTCTTTTCCCCTTCACATTAAACCTATGTCTTCTGGTCCTCAATTCACCTACTCTGGGCAAGAGACTCTGTGCATCTAAATCTCCATGATCACACACATGCGCACACACACACACACACACACACACACACTTGTACCTTGGTACCAGGAAATACTCTGGGCAAGAGACTCTGTGCATATACCCGATCTATTCCTCTCATGTTTTATACACCTCTATAAGATCACGCCACATCCTCCTGCACTCCAAGGACTAGATTCCCAGCCTGCTCAACCTCACCCTGTAGCTCAGTCCCTTTAGTCCTGGCAACATCCTCGTAAATCTTCTCTGTACTTTCTATGTTCTCTGTACGTCAGTAATATAGACTGACATCTATTACAAACACACTGACTGCCACAACTATCTCAACTACACATGTACCCACCCTGCTTCATGCATAGGCTCTATTCCCTCTTCCAATTCCTCCGTCTACGCCGCATTTATGCCCAAGATGAAGTTGTCCATACCAGGACATCTGAGAATACCCACATGTGTCACGGGGAGAACATGCAAACTCCATACAGACAGCACCCGAGGTTAGGATTGAACTCTGGTGCTGTGAGGCAGCAACTCTACCGCTGATCCACTTCAGTCTCCTAAGCCCTTTTGACATGCCGGGGTTTCCACAACGGAGTCTCTCCATTAACAACACTCTATCCATCCCATCCTTATAATCATCTTCATTCACCTTAATGTGGCACAGTGGCGCAGCGGTAGAGATGCTGCCTCACACCGCCAGAGACCCAGGTTCCATCCTGACCGCGAGTGCTGTCTGTACGGAGTTTGCACTTTCTCCCCGTGACCCGCGTGGGCTTTCTGCGGGTGATCCGGTTTCCTCCCACACTCCAAAGGTGTACAGGTTTGTAGGTTAATCGGTAAAATTGTAAATTATCCCTAGTGTGCGTAGGATAGTGTTAATGTGCGGGGATCGCTGGTCGACGTGGACTCGGTGGGCCGAAGGGCCTGTTTCCGCGCTGTATCTCTAAACTAAACTAAACTAAACTAGTATGTAGGTTGGTGCTAGTGTATGTGATTGCTGGTCGGTACGGTCTCGATGGGCCGAAGGGTCTGTTTCCACACTGTATCTCTAAACTAGTATGTAGGTTAGTGCTAGTGTATAAGCACTAGTGCATAAGGGGGGCAATGGATCAGCGTTCTCGTCGCGCCCCCCGTCACTACCCAGGTTCGCCTGGGGAAGCCAATGATCCTTCCAGCAGACTAAATTCTACAAGACGACGCCTGAGAGCCAAGTCAAAGAATCCTAGTCATTATCCCAAAGCCGAAAGCAGCAACAACGACCAGCCTCAAGAGCACCAATCAGTAGGGCCTGCTCTCCGAATACTACAACTGAATGTTGAAGGCCTCTCTGCAGCCAAGCGACGCCTCATTGAAGTCCTCGCACACCAACACTCTATTGACGTCATCTGTAATAGATTCAGGACTGGACATGGCCTCTGCTTGGCCAGCCTTCACAAATGGGGCAGCAGCCTAACCCCACGGTGTGTTTGTGGAGAGCAGCAAACAATGCAACACATCATTGAAGCATGCCCTCAACAAAGACTTAAAGGAGGACTTGTCACCCTTCATACAGCAGATCAAGAGGCAACTGCTTGGCTAAAGGAATTTGCATTCGCTAAATAAATAAGTGTATAAGTGATTGCTGGTCGGTACGGTCTCGATGGGCCGAAGGGCCTGTTTCCACACTTGGTTCCACATTGGACACTTGGCTCCACATTGGGGCCAATAAAGAAACTGGCTCCACCGAGTTTCGAATTAATGTACCCAGAGACCATTCAGGGTGATGATTGAACTGGTCAAGGATTAGATAATTAGTTTGAGTTAAATGGTATAATCGATAGACAGAGAAGCATATTGGGTCAGACGGTAGACACAAAAAGCTGGAGTAAGGGCCTGTCCCACTTGGGTGACATTTCGGGCCGAGGTCCTTTCTAGAGACTGGTTAGGAATAAGGGAAACATGAGGTATTGGCAGTGACTGTTGCGAAGATATAGAACAAATGAGTGAAAGATATGCAAAAAAGTAACGTAGATAAAGGAAACAGTTAGCTGTTTGTTAGGTGAAAACGGGAAGCTAGTGTGACTTGGGTGGGGGAGGGATAAAGAGAGGGAATGCCGGGGCTACCTGAAGTTAGAGTAATGAAAATTCATACCCCTGGGCTGTCAGCTGCCCAAGCGAAATATGAGATGCTGTTCCTCCAATTTGTGTTCAGCCTCACTCTGACAATGGAGGAGACCGAGGACAGAAAGGTCTGTGTGGGAATGGGAAGGAGAATTGAAGTGTTTAGCAATCGGGTCAGTTCAGGCGGACTGAACGAAGGTGTTCAGTGAAATGATGGCTCAATCTACGTTTGGCCTCGCCGATGTATAAGAGTCTACATCTTGAACATAGATACAGTAGATGAGGTTGGAGGAGGTGCAAGTGAACCTCTGCCTAACCTGAAAGAACTGTTGGGGTCCCTGGACAGAGTCGAGGGAGGAGGTATAGGGACAGGTGTTGCAACTTCTGCAGTTGCAGGGAAAGGTACCTAAAGAGGTGGTGCTTTGGGTGGGAAGGGATGAGTTAACCAGGGAGTTGCGGAGGGAATGGTCTCTGCGGAAGGCGGAAAGGGGTGGAGATGGGAAAATGTGGCTAGTGGTGGGATCCTGTTGGAGGAGGGGGACATTTCGGAGGATTATGTACTGTATGCAACAGCTGATGGGGTGAAAGGTGAGCACTAGGGGTAGGGGGAGCAAGGGCAGAGCTGCACGGTACCAAGGAGACACGAGTGAGGGCCTCATCTATGATGGGAGAGGGGAACCCTTGTCCCCTAAAGAATGAGGACATCTCAGATGTCCTGGTATGGACAACTTCATCTTGAGCGCAAATGCGGCGTAGACGGAGGAATTGGGAGAGGGGATAGAGCCTATAGAAACATAGACAATAGGTGCAGGAGTAGAGGCCATACGACCACTACACGGTCCTTGACAGATCTGGGTCAGGATCTATTGGCATGGAGTCCAAGACGACCGGAGACCCTTTTCTGCTGCAGCCTTCATCCGCCTTCCCAGCCGTTGTGACGCTCCACTAAAGTCAGCCATCATCCTCCGCATGTTCCACCGTTGTGGTCTTGTTTGGATTGCTCTTTGTCAGAGACCTCCCTCTCGACCTTACCGCCATGGATGGCCCTACTAGGAGCATAGCTCCAGACGGCATTGCTCTCAGGATCTCAAGACCACACAAGCTTCTCCACCACGACATGTTGACAATCCACGGAGAATTCACCATATTACAGCACAGGAACAAGCCCTTCGGCCCACCGTATATGTGCTGGATAGTATGACAGCAGACGTCTGTGGAGGCCAAGTCAATGGATATTTAGCACGGGTGTCAGGAGTTATGGGGGGAAGGCAAGAGATTGGGTATTGAGAGGGAAAGATAGATTAGCCATGATTGAGTGGCAGAGTAGTTGATGGGCCGAATATCCTTATTCTTCTCATAGAACTTATGAAACTAACTGCCTGTACATAATCCATTATTCCTCCAATCCATATCTAACTAAATGCCTCTTACAAAAAACATGATTGCATCTATTTCTATCACCACCCCTAGCCGCCCGTGTGAAAAATTAACCTGCCCCGTGGTTTAAACTGGTGAAGATAGACACAAAATGGTGGAGTAACTCAGCGGGTCAGGCAGCATCTCTGGAGAAAAGGAACAGGTGACTTTTCGGGTCATCTAGGGCTATGGGGAGAAGGCAGGAGAATGGGGTTGAGAGGGAGAGATGGATCGACCACAATTGAATGGCGGAGTAGACTTGATGGGCCGAATGGCCTAATTGTGTTTTTATCACTATTGAACATCATTTATGAGTCTTCATTAGGGTCGAGGTCGGGACCCTCCAGGTCTGAAGATGGGTCTCAACCCGAAACGTCACCAGTTCCTTCTCTCCAGGGATGCTACCTGACCCACTGAGTTACTCTGGCACTTTGTGTCTATCTTCCTTGTAAACCAGCACCTACGGTTCCTACTTACATGTTTAATATTTAATCTGGTGATGTGTATTCACTGGAGTCGGGTCTTCAGTGAAGATAGAGACAAGCTAGTTCTCTTCCAGTGTTAAATATTTAACATTCTCCCATCAGGCAAAAGGTATGGAAGTGTGAAAACACACGCCTCCAGCTTGAGGGGCAGTTTCTTCCCAGCTGTTATCAGGCAACTCAACCATCCTGAGTACAATTGAAAATAGATAACATAAGTATAGAAAGAGTATATGAAAATACATTTCTTGGTGTGATCTTAGAACACAAAATCTGCTGGAACCCACATATAAACCACGTCAAAGCAAAACTGGCAAAGTCTGTAGCAATATTGGGAAAATCAAGACACATTCTGGACCACAAATTATTCCATACTCTGTATAGTACACTCACATTGCCATATCTGAGTTACTGTGTGGAGATATGGGGTAACACCTACAAAACCAACTTACAGCTGTTATGCACATTACAAAAAAGAGCAATAAGAATTATCAATAACGTTGGATATCTTCAACATACCAATTTATTATTCTTAAAGTCACATACACTGAAGTTCACCGATCTGGTTAAATTTAAGACTGCGCAAATCATGTACAAAGCAAGAAATAATTTACTTCCAAGAAATATACAAAAACTGTTTTTGGAAAGACAGGATGGGTATAATTTGAGAGGGGAACATAATTTAAAAACCTCAATGTCAGAACAACTCTTAAATGTATGCGCATAGCAATCTGTGGTGTGAATTTGTGGAATGGTCTGTGACAGGAGTTAAAACTTAGCACAAGCATAATTCAGTTTAAAAAGTTGTACAAAAACACTTGTTTAAAAGGATATTGGGATGAGGATAGGTGATTGTGAGTGGGATATTTGTTATACTGATTGTATTGGGAAGGGTGATTATAGGGTGATGGGTTGTATATATGACTAAGATACTGTATAGTATATGAGGGTTTTTTCTTTTCTTTTTTCTTTTTTTCTCTCTTTCTTGTATGGCTTTGTAAATATTTGATTAGTGTATAAATGTAAATAATTTGGTGTACATACAGCTACTGGTGTACATATGGTGTACATATAGCTGCTAAATTTGTATAAGATCATTATAAGCAGTTGAATAAGGGGTGGGAATTAATAAGCTTTGGCTTCTTCCTGCTCCTTTTCGGACACATACGATTTCATTTATTTATAGATATTGTTTATGACACTTTATAAATATTCTTGTTTTGTTTTTTGTATGCTGTTTCACACTTGCTTTTTATTCTTTTATTCTGTTCGAAATAAAGAATTAAATAAATAAAATAAAGAAATACATCCTGTGGATGTAGTGTACCTGGACTATCAGAAAGCTTTTAATATGATCCCACACAGGAGATTAGTTTGCAAAATTAGAGCACATGGTATTGGGGTTAGGGTATTGACATGGACAGAAAATTGGTTGGCAGACAGGAAACAAAGAGTAGGGATTAACGGGTCCCTTTCAGAATGGCAGGCAGTGACAAGTGGGCTATGTTGTGTACTACACATCAGTCCATTGGATTTTGCAGGAGTGGTCTATCTTGCTCCGCTATAGGATCTTTGCTCGTGAGGTGTCGCAAGGCTTGGTACTGGGAACGCAGATATTTACAATATAAATTATTGATTTAGATGAAGGAATTAAAAGTAACATTAGCAAATTTGCAGATGACACAAAGATGGGTGGCAGCGTGAACAGTGAAGAGGATGCTATGAGGATGCAGGGTGACTTGGACAGGTTGGGTTAGTGGGCAGATGCATGGCATATGCAGCATAATGTGGATAAATGTGAGGTTATTCACTTTGGTGGCAAGAACAAGAAGACAGATTATTATCTGAATGGTGTCAGATTAGGAAAAGGGGAGGAGCAACAACACTTGGGTGTCTATGTGCATGACACTGAAAGTAAGCATACAGGTACAGCAGGCAGTGAAGAAAGCTAATGGCATGTTGGCCTTCATAACGAGAGGATTTGAATATAGGAGCAAAGATGTCCTTCTGCACTCTGGTGAGACCACACCTTGAGTATTGTGTGCAGTTTTGGTCTCCTAATTTGAGGAAGGACATTCTTGCAATTCAGGGAGTGCAGCATAGGTTTGCAAGCTTAATTCCTGGGATGACGGGACTGTCATATGATGATAGAATGGAGCAACTGAGCTTGTATTCACTTGAATTTAGAAGGATGAGAGGGTGTCTTACAGAAACATAAAATTATTAAGGGTTTGGACACGCTAGATGCAGGAAATATGTTCCCGATGTTGGGGGAGTTCAAAACCAGGGGCCACAGTTTAAGAATAAGGGGTAGCCCATTTAGAACTGAGATGAGGAATAACTTTTTCATCCAGAGAGTTGTGAATTTGTGGAATTCTCTGCCTCAGAAGGGAATGCAGGCCATTTCACTGGGCATTCTTAGAGCTAGCGGAATCAAGGGATATGGGGAGAGGGCAGGAATGGGGTACTGGTTGTGGATGATACCCTGATCACATTGAATGGCGGTCTGGCTCGAAGGGCCGAATGGCCTGCTGCTGTACCTATTGTTTATGTATCTATGTATCCTCCCACAACCAGAGAGCAGTGCTGAACTATTATCTACCTCTTTGGTGGTCCTCGGACTATCCTTGATCAGACTTTACCTTGCACTAAACATTATTCCCTTTTCATGTATCTATACACTGTAAACAGCTCGATTGTAATCCTGTATTGTCTTTCGGCTGACTGGATAGCACGCTACAAAAAGCATTTCACTGCACCTCGATACACGTGACAATAAACTAAACTGAAATAAATTGAACTGAACAACAACTAACTCTTAACGTGAACAAATGGTCCTCAGTCTAACTAGTTGAACCCACAAAGCAATGACGTTCCTTGCATTGGAAATCCAGCAGTGTGTGTATGCTTGCCGATTAATACAATGTGTATTCTTTGATATGAAAATGATAACGCCCGCGTGGAGAACATGGGATACCCAGGAATGCTGCCTCACAGCATCAGAGACCCGTGTTTGATCCTGGGTGCTGTCTGTGCGGAGTTTGTACGTTCTCCCCGTGACCTGCGTGGGTTTTCTCCGAGATCTTCAGTTTCCTCACTCACTCCAAAGACGTGCAGTTTATAGGTTAATTGGCTTAGTATAAATGTCTTTTTTAAATTGTCCCTAGTGTGTGTCGGACAGTGTTAGTGTGCGGCGATCGCTGGTCGGTGCAGACTCGGTGGGCCGAAGAGCCTGTTTCCACGCTGTAACTAAACTAAACTAAACCAGCATCAGTGGGCACGAGTGGTCCGTTTAAATGGTCACATCAAGGAGCAAGTGTTTTATTTCTGTGTATAAGTGTAACAGTGTGTCAAATGTATAAATCTGAAGAAGGGTCTCGACCCGAAACATCACCCATTCCTTCTCTCCAGAGGCGCTGCCTTATCCCGCTGAGTTACTCCAGCTGTTTGTGTCTATCTTCAGTTTAAACCAGCATCTGCAGTTCCTTCCTACACTATATCTCTCTCTACATCACCGTCTATATATATCTCGTTTCCCTTTCCCCTGACTCTCAGTCTGAAAAAGGGTCTTGACCCGAACCCTCACCCGTTCCTTCTCTCCAGAGATGCTGCCGTAGAAACATAGAAACATAGAAAATAGGTGCAGGAGTAGGCCATTCGGCCCTTCGAGCCTGCACCGCCATTCAATATGATCATGGCTGATCATCCAACTCAGTGTCCTGTACCTGCCTTCTCTCCATATCCCCTGATCCCTTTAGCCACATCTAACTGCCTCTTAAATATAGCCAATGAACTGCCCTCAACTACCTTCTGTGGCAGAGAATTCCAGCGATTCACCACTCTCTGTGTGAAAAATGTTTTTCTGTCTCGGTCCTAAAAGACTTCCCCCTTATCTTTAAACCGTGACCCCTTGTTCTGGATTAGTTAGTCCAGCTTTTTGCGTCCACCAAGTGTAAGTACTTGAGTTCTTCAAATCTGCGGAGGGACTTCATGAAATCATAGCCAGCCTTGCTTGTTGAACGTTTGGCAGCTATTGAGGGGACAGTTGGAAAGCAGGGAGTTGGCACTGGGAAGTCATACAGGAGTTGAGGAATGAGTGTAGATATCTTGGGAGATGATCTGTGTGGAGAATGTTGCTGCATCTAATCCCCAGTCAGTGTTGGTTTCATTTAATGATTCCAGTCAGTGCATCCCAACCGTCCAATCCCGGAGATAGACAAATTATGCTGGAGTAACTCAGCGGGTCAGGCTGCATCTCTGGAGAGAAGGAATGGATGAGGTTTCAGGTCGAGACCCTTCTTCAGGGTGAGAATCAGGGGAGATGGAAAGGAGAGGTATAGATGGTGACATAGAGAGATATAGAAGAAAGGAAAGAAAGAAATGCAAAAAATAGAGACGGAGAGCAGGAGAAATAACAGAGAGAGGATGGTGCAGAACTCTCATGGGAGACAGTCATAGAGTCATAGGGTGATACAGCACGGAAACAGGCCCTTCACCCCAACTTGCCCACACTGCCCAACATGTCCCAACTATACTAGTCCCACCTGCCCACACTTCCCCCCCATATCCCTCCAAACCTGCTCTATCCATGTAACCATCTAACTGTGTAGGAAGGAACAGCAGATGCTGGTTTAAACCAAAGATAGACACAAAAAGCTTAACCCAGCGGGACAGGCAGCATCTCTGGAGAGAAGGAAAGGGTGACATTTCGGGTCGAGACCCTTCTTCAGACTGGTTAGCGATAAGGCAAACAAGAGATATAGACGGTGATGTGGAGAGACAAAGACTAATGAATGAAAGATATGCAAAAACGTAACAATGATAAAGGAAACAGGCCATTGTTAGCTGTTTGTCGGGTGAAAACGAGAAGCTGGAGCAACTTGGGTGGGGGAGGGATAGAGAGAGAGGGAATGCCAGGGGCTACCTGAAGTGAGAGAAATCAGTATCATACCACTAGGCTGTAAGCTGCCCAAGCGAAATATGAGATGCATTTAGCCTCACTCTGACAATGGAGGTGACCTAGGACAGGAAGGTCTGTTTATGAATGGTAAGGAGAATTAAAGTGTTCAGCAACCGGGAGATCAGGTAGGTTCAGGCTGGCTGAGCGAAGGTGTTCCGCGAAACGATCGCCCAATCTGCGTTTGGTCTCGCCGATGTATAAGAGACCACATCTTGAGCAACCGATACAGTAGATGAGGGTGGATGAGGTGCAAGCGAACCTCTGTGTAACCTGAAAGGACTGTCGGGGTCCCTGGGAAGAGTCGAGGGAGGAAGTATAGGGCATGGCCGTCCGAAGCGGGGGTGCATTGGGTGCGACCGCACCCCCCTTTTTCCCCACAGAATAAGAAAAAATCCTTAGGAAAGAAATAAATAAAAAATTCGGGAGGGGGGAAAAAAAAGGAAAAAAATATAATTTCTCACTTTATCGGAAAAGCGCCCAAAATTCTGGTTCCGGCTGCTGGATGATTTTGGAGAAAAAAATGTGACCATCCGCACCCGCGCAGTTGGGGAAGCGATGCAAAATGACGCCGTCACTCCACGCGTGTGTACTCTACTCCAGGTAAGTAGTGGAATATTGCGTTGCAAGAGGGGAAGTCAGTTTTTTTGCCCATTTCTCCGGGCCCGGGGGGGGGGGTGTGCGGAGTGCAGTGTCTGCCCGCCCGGTCCAGCACTTCCATCCGCGGCATCGAAGCCTCACCAATGGCAAGCCAAGCCATCTTCCCCCCACGCCACACCCGCTGGCCCACGCCACCCCAACTGGGCCCACGCCACCACACTGGGCCCATGCCACCACTGCTGGCCCACGCCACCCCCGCTGGGCCCACGCCACCACCGCTGGGCCCACGCCACACCCGCTGGGCCCAAGCCACCCCCGCTGGGCCCACGCCACCCCAACTGGGCCCACGCCACCACACTGGGCCCATGCCACCACTGCTGGCCCACGCCACCCCTGCTGGGCCCACGCCACCCCCGCTGGGCCCACGCCACACCCGCTGGGCCCAAGCCACCACCGTTGGGCCCACGCCACCGCCGCTGGGCCCATGCCACCCACGCTGGTCCCACGCCACCCCCGCTGGGCCCAAGCCACCCCCGTTGGGCCCACGCCACCGCCGCTGGGCCCACGCCACCCCCGCTGGGCCCACGCCACACCCGCTGGGCCCAAGCCACCCCCGTTGGGCCCACGCCACCCCCACTGGGCCCACGCCACCCACGCGGGTTCCACGCCACCCTTGCTGGGCCCACGCCACACCCGCTGGGCCCACGCCACCCCCGCTGGGCCCACACTACCCCCACTGAGCCCACACCACCCCCGCTGAGCAACGCCACCTTTATCGCCCCCCGCATGCTGGGCCCGCGCCACCTTCATCTTCGGCTCCCCCCGCCAGAAAGAGGGGGAGGGGATGTGGGATGGGGTTAGAGGGAGGGGAAGGGAGGGGAAGGGAGGGGAGAGAGATGGAGAGGGAAGAGGGAAAGTGGGATTATCTTTAGTGAGACTGCAAAATTAAGGTAGGTTTTAGAGCTATTATATTTTCTCCTCCATATGAATAATTTTAAACAATATCAAATAATGTCAAACAATTCGAACCGCTTTCTTTTCCTTGATAACAATACTGAAACATATGAATTCCATAGTATGTGATATAAATGTACATTTTAATGGGATCATTATATACAGATGTAACATTTCCATTTTGAGATCGGGGGGTGGTGGGCGGGGGGGGGATGGGGGCAAATATGCGTCAAGCCAATAGCCTAATCGTTAAAGAGTTAAAAGATAGCCTAATCGATAAAGAGCTGAGACGAGGAATCAGAGCTGCCAAGGAAAGGTACTCTGAGAAGTTGAGGAACAAGTTCTCAGCTAGTGACTCTTCTTCAGTTTGGAAGGGCATGCAAGAAATCACCAGCTACAAGAGGAAAGCCCCCCGCTCTTTGAACAATCGTCAGCTGACAAACAACCTGAATGAGTTTTACTGCAGGTTTGAAAATCAGAAACGTAACCCTGGTACCCACTCCCCAACAAATACATCCAGACCCCAGTCTGCAAAGAATGGACCCTGCACCCTCGCCTTCCCATTCATCACTTCACACCTACTTAAGGCAAGAGTCCAGTATGAAAAGAGTGGACCCTTTCCCACCCCAACCAACAGGCCAAGACAGACTGGCGATTGATTCTTAATGGGTTGACGGTGGATATGCAATGGAAGGCATTTAAAGACTGCATGGATGAACTACAACAATTGTTCATCCCAGTTTGGCAAAAAAATAAATCAGGGAAGGTAGTGCATCCGTGGATAACAAGGGAAATCAGGGATAGTATCAAAACAAAATATGAAGCGTACAAATTAGCCAGAAATAGCAGCCTACCAGAGGACTGGGAGACATTCAGAGACCAGCAGAGGAGGACAAAGGGCTTAATTAGGAACGGGAAAATAGATTATGAAAGAAAACTGGCAGGGAACATAAAAACTGACTGCAAAAGCTTTTATAGATATGTGAAGAGAAAAAGATTAGTTAAAACAAATGTAGGTCCCTTGCAGTCAGAAACGGGTGAATTGATCATGGGGAACAAGGACATGGCAGAACAATTGAATAACTACTTTGGTTCTGTCTTCACTAAGGAAGACATAAATAATCTGCCGGAAATAGCAGGGAACCGGGGGTCAAATGAGATGGAGGAACTGAGTGAAATCCAGGTTAGCCGGGAAGTGGTGTTAGGTAAATTGAATGGATTAAAGGCCGATAAATCCCCAGGGCCAGATAGGCTGCATCCCAGAGTACTTAAGGAAGTAGCCCCAGAAATAGTGGATGCATTAGTGATAATTTTTCAAAACTCTTTAGATTCTGGAGTAGTTCCTGAGGATTGGAGGGTAGCTAATGTAACACCACTTTTTAAAAAGGGAGGGAGAGAGAAAACGGGGAATTACAGACCAGTTAGTCTAACGTGGGGAAACTGCTAGAATCAGTTATTAATGTTGGGATAGCAGCACATTTGGAAAGTGGTGAAATCATTGGACAAAGTCAGCATTGATTTATGAAGGGTAAATCATGTCTGATGAATCTTATAGAATTTTTCGAGGATGTAACTAGTAGAGTGGATAAGGGCGAACCAGTGGATGTGTTATATCTGGACTTTCAGAAGGCTTTCGACAAGGTCCCACATAAGAGATTAGTATACAAACTTAAAGCACACGGTATTGGAGGTTCAGTATTGATGTGGATAGAGAACTGGCTGGCAGACAGGAAGTAAAGAGTAGGAGTAAACGGGTCCTTTTCACAATGGCAGGAAGTGACTAGTAGGGGACCGCAAGGCTCAGTTCTGGGACCCCAGCTATTTACGATATATATTAATGATTTGAACGAGGGAATTGAATGCAACATCTCCAAGTTTGCGGATGACACGAAGCTGGGGAGCAGTGTTAGCTGTGAGGAGGATGCTAGGAGGCTGCAAGGTGACTTGGATAGGCTGGGTGAGTGGGCAAATGCATGGCAGATGCAGTATAATGTGGATAAATGTGAGGTTATCCACTTTGGTGGCAAAAACAGGAAAGTAGATTATTATCTGAATGGTGGCCGATTAGGAAAGGGGGAGATGCAACGAGACCTGGGTGTCATGGTACACCAGTCATTAAAAGTAGGCATGCAGGTGCAGCAGGCAGTGAAGAAGGCGAATGGTATGTTAGCATTCATAGCAAAAGGATTTGAGTATAGGAGCAGGGAGATTCTAGTGCAGTTGTACAGGGTCTTGGTGAGACCACACCTGGAGAATTGCGTACAGTTTTGGTCTCCTAATCTGAGGAAAGACATTCTTGCCATAGAGGGAGTACAGAGAAGGTTCACCAGACTGATTCCTGGGATGTCAGGACTTTCATATGAAGAAAGATTGGATAGACTCAGCTTGTACTTGCTAGAATTTAGAAGATTGAGGGGGGATCTTATAGAAACGTACACAATTCTTAAGGGGTTGGACAGGCTAGATGCAGGAAGATTGTTCCCGATGTTGGGGAAGTCCAGAACAAGGGGTTACAGTTTAAGGATAAGGGGAAAATCTTTTAGGACCGAGATGAGAAAAACATTTTTCACACAGAGAGTGGTGAATCTCTGGAATTCTCTGCCACAGAAGGTAGTTGAGGCCACTTCATTGGCTATATTTAAGAGGGAGTTAGATGTGGCCCTTGTGGCTAAAGGGATCAGGGGGTATGGAAAGGAGGCAGGTACAGGATACTGAGTTGGATGATCAGCCATGATCATATTGAATGGCGGTGCAGGCTCGAAGGGCCGAATGGCCTACTCCTGCACCTATTTTCTATGTTTCTATGTCTCTCTGAGCTCTGAATAACACTGAACACATGTCTACTAAACTGTGAGTGCCCTTAATGTGGTTTGAAAATGAAAATATGGTTGGTTTGAAGTAAAAATGCACTGCCTGCAAATGGTTGCTTGGGACGATGGGGTTGAAGTGAAAAGGCACTGCCTGCAAATGGTTGTTTGGGGGGTTTGGGTTGAAGTGAAAAGGCACTGCCTGCAAATGGTTGTTTGTCTAAACTTGACAACTTCCTGTTTGCACTATATTGATTTTAGATTAAATGCTACCACTTACGGCTGTGATTTTTGGCCATCTTATTCAGTCCCCCTCTGCTCATGAGGTGCAGTGGATTCTTCCCATCAATGAAAAACAAAAGTGTTATTAGTGTTTAAAAATTGTTGAGAATCTCTCTCCTGTCAATCACGCCATGAAGGCCACAACTTTTCCGGTGGGAGGGGATGTATTATAAAACCCGGAAGTGTGGGTGTGGCTCAGTCTCTGCATGATGGGGGAGGGAGAGGTCACGACTCTGTCTGAGCTGTGAATCAACTGAACACACTGAATGTCTACTGAACTGTGAGTGTGGTGCTTTGTGTGGTTTTATGGTGGTTTTTATGGTGGTTTCACCCTGCTTGAAATAGTATGAAACTGCATTTGAATGTGGTGGGCTTGCACCCTGCATGAGGTGGTATGAAACTGCATTTGAATGTGGTGTCGTTGCACCCTGCTTGAAGTGGTATGAAATTGCACTTGAATTTGGTGGCCTTGCACTCGGCTTGAAGTGGTTGGAAACTGCACTTGAATTCGGTGGCCTTGCACCCTGCTTGAAGTGGTAGGAAACTGAACCCGAATATGGTAGCCTTGCACCCTGCTTGAAGTGGTAGGAAATTGAACCTGAATTTGGTGGCCTTGCACCCTGCTTGAAGTGGTATGAAACTGCACTTGAATTTTGTGGCCTTGCACCCTGCTTGAAATGGTAGGAAAATGGATTTGAATTTGGTGGCCTTGCACTCTGTTTGAAATGGAATTTCAAGGAATAGCCGTGAGTCAACTGCCAGCCCACTAGCCGCGAGTGAGCTGCCAGCACATCAGGCTTGAGGGACTGAGCTGCTACCCCAAGAATCCATTTGGCCCACAATATCCATACTAGCCCTCTGGAGACCAGTAGTCCCTGCAGTCAACAACATCCATACTAGCGCTACAGAAAGCCCCCCCCCCCCCCCACTGGCCACCAATATTGGAATTGGTGGAGAGGTGGAATATTGCGTCCCGTGTGAATATGAGACCCAACGGGTCCCACTTAGTCTAGTCATATATTAAAACTCTGATCTTGTACGTGTTTATATGTGTGTGTGTGGATATGTCTTCACAAAAACACTTTGTGGTAACAATAACATTTTACATATACAGGTCGACATCTTTCCCATCGAGACCGATCACCTAAACTGACCATTTTATGCTTTATTTCCCGACTTATTACTGATTAAAGTTTAAAAATGTCAAAAGACTTTGAATTTATAATGACCAGTTTACACTGATGACGTCACAATAGCTCGGCTCGCAGCCCATCTCATATACAGAATCATCCACACGCTTTGAGTGAAGTCACCCCCCTGACCCCTCCCCCCCGGATTATTCACACCCCCCCCACAGTTTATTTACACTCACCCCCCTGGTTTATTTATACTCCCCCCCCAGTTTATTTACACTCATTGCGCCCGGTTTATTTACACTCCCCCCCCCAGCTTATTTACACTCACTCCTCCCTGCTTATTTACATTCCCCCAAGTTTATTTACACCCCCTGCTTATTTACACTCCCCCTGGTTTATCTACACTCCCACCCACCCGGGTTATACACACCCCCCCCACCAGGTTATTCACACTGTCCTCCCATGGTTATTCACACCCCGCACCCTCCCCCCTGCCAACTGCCTCTCTACCCCTTCACCATCCCTGTCTACCTCCTCCCCCTCCCTATCTTCCCCTCTCTACCACCTTCCTCTCTTCCATCCCCATCCCTCACTAACCCTTCCCTCTCTACCCCCTCCCTCTCTACCTCCTCCCCCTACTTCTCTAACCCCCTCGACCCCCCATGGAACTGGAATTCCATATAGAAACTCCTCAGACCCCCTGTCCCAGACCCTTGGATGAGATCCCAGGCTGTGACCTACTCTACAGGGATCTGTTATTCTATATATACCCCCCGGAGCCCTGTATGTGATCCCAGGCACTAAATGAGTCATACAGCCAAAAGAGTGATAGAATGATACAGCATGTAAACAGGCCCTTCGGCCCAGCTTGCCCACATCGACCAATACGTCCCAGCTACTGCCCGTGTTTGGGCCATATGCCACCAACCCCATCCTATCCAAGTACTTGTCAAACTGTTTCTTAAACGTTGTGATAGTCCCTACTCTGGGCAGGAATGTGTGCCTCTGTGACACTGGGACATTCCCCTGACGGCTGCACTATGGACCTGGATAATCACCGTTTTTGGTCACCCACCAGCCGATGATGTAGCAGGTATCCAGGAGTGATCGTCCGTCTCTGCCAGAGGCGTCAACACGGTCTCCAGGTTGGCGCTGAACCTGATGCGTGACTTGATCTGGAATCAATAGACAATAGACAATAAGTGCAGGAGTAGGCCATTCGGCCCTTCGAGCCAGCACCGCCATTCAATGTGATCATGGCTGATCATCCACAATCAGTACCCCGTTCCTGCCTTCAGCCCATATCCCCTGACTCCACTATCTTTAAGAGCCCTACCTAGCTCTCTCTTGAAATTATCCAGAGAACCGGCCTCCAGAACGAGGCAGAGAATTCCACCGACTCACAACTGAAAAAGTGTTTCCTCATCTCCGTTCTAAATGGCTTACCCCTTATTCTTAAACTGTGGACCCTGGTTCCGGACTCTCCCAACAACGGGAGCACGTTTCCTTCCTCTAATGCGTCAAAACCCTTAATAATCTTATATGTTTCAATACGAACACCTCTCATCCTTCTAAATTCCAGATTATACAAGCCCAACCGCTCCATTCTCTCAGCATATGCCAGTCCCGCCATCTCAGGAATGAACCTTGTGAACCTACACTGCACTCCCTCAATAACAAGTCCTGGAAGGTGGTTGTGTTGAAGCCCGGGTGGCCCAGTATCTTGGACACTCTGTCTTTGTGCTTGAGGTTGTTGGTCCCCATCTCCAACGAGAGGCTGTTTGTGCTGTTCGGGTGGGGGGGGGAGAAAACACAGACACACACTCGCACGCACACGCAAACAAATGCCTGCACACTCGCGTACACACTCGTGCACACTCACACAAGCACGTGTGCACATTTGCAATAAATTACACACACGCGCACACACACACACACACGGGCACACATGCACTCAAACGCAAACACATGCACATACAATCACACGCTTATGCACACACGCACATGTCCGTGCACACACTCACACACTCGCACTCAATCACATACACGCATATGCACACACACTCAAATGAGCGTACACACACATGCACACTCGCACTCACTCAGACACATATGCGTGCACACACTCACGCATGCACGCACACACTCTCACACACACACACACACACACACACACACACACACACACACGCGCACACACAGAGCCCTGGGAGGGTGGCACGGTGGCACAGCGAATGAGTTGCTGCCTCAGTGCCAGAGAGGCGGGTTTGATCCTGACTCTGGGTGCTGTCTGTATGCGCTTGGGCAGCTTACAACACAGTGGTAGAATTTTCATTCCTCTAACTTAAAGTAAACCTTTCATCCCCATCTCTCCATCCATCCCCCACACAAGTCGTACCAGTGAAATCATGAATTGCCTTTCTGTTGACAGGTTAGCACGTAACAAAGGCTTTTCCCTGTACCACAGTACACATGAAAAATGAACTAAACTGTAACTGAAGTCATCTTGTTGAGTCTCGTTGTTGGTAACTCATTTTCACTTAGGGCACAGCTGACAATGGCCTGTTGATCTGTGGTTTCTGCCGTCACAGAGGGACCTCTCCCCGTCGTGGAAGCACAAACCCTGTTGGCAGCTCCAGTCTACAGGCCGTTCGGCCCTCTGTCCACCTGCCAGCCCCTCCGAATCCCAGACTGAGACAAGGGGGTTGTTGGTTAGAGACCCACTCCATCCTTCTCGCGTCTGAGCTGTCACCTCTCCCTCCCTCACCTCTCTCTCTCTCACCTCTACCTTCCTCCTCTCCCACACCTCTCTCACTCCCTCTCACCTCTCCCTCTCTGCCCCCTTATCTCCATCTACAACCTGCCTCTGCCAGTGTTGTGAGCAGAGCCTGTGTCGCCCTCCCCTGGTCTGCCGCGGTACTGTTGCTGAGACCGGTCGCTAGTTTCTACACACAGTTTGCTGAAATTATGAGACCAATGGTCAGCAGGAAAAGGAGATTTCAGCCCCTATACAAATACACCCCTTTAAATCTCCCTCCTTCTCTTTCTATCTCTCCGTCACTGTCTCCTCCCGCAACTCGCTCTGCCTTACTCACATTCTCTCATTCCCTCTCTTCCCTTCTCTCTCTCTCCACTTCCATTTCTTCACCCTCCCCTCCCTATCTCTCTCACCTGCTGACCCCCACAACCTCCCCATCTGAGAGGGAGTGGGATGTTCAAAGAAAAACATTACTTAGTTTAGTTTATTTTAGAGATATTGCGTGGAAACAGGCCCTTCGGCCCACTGAGCCGAGTCTGTGCTGCCCAGCGATCACCCCACACATTAACACATCCTACACACAGTAGTGACATTTTACAATCATTACCAAAGCCAATTAACTTACAAACCGGCACGTCTTTGGGGTGTGGGAGGAAACCGGAGAACCTGGAGAAAATCCATGCGGTCTCAGGGAGAACGTTTAAACTCCGTACAGACAGCACCCGTAGTCAGGATAGAACCTGGGACTCTGCCGCTGTGAGGCATCACCGTGGTGAACTATACTCAGCATTCTGTATCCTCCCCTTTGCTTTATCTATTGTTCTTGAGTTTGACTTGAACATGGCCCAATACAGCAGCCGAAACAAAGTCTTAATACAGGCACATGGAACGTAACGACACGGCACGGTGGCGCAGCGGTAGAGCTACTGCCTTACTGCGCCACAGACACGGGTTCAATCCAAACATTCTCTTGTGTGCAGTCTATAAACTAAATATTTATGTCTCAAAAATGTATAAATATTGCCAAATGCGGCATAATTGAATCTCTTTGCGTGTGTGTGTATTATGTACAGCATTACTGTGTGTATTTGTGTTTGTGTGTATGTGTGTGTGTGTGTGTGTGTGTGTGTGTGTGTGTGTGTGTGTGTGTGTGTGTGTGTGTGTGTGTATGTGTGTGTGTGTGTGTGTGTGTTAGTATATGTGTGTGTGTGTGTATGTGTGTGTGTGTGTGTGTGTGTGTGTGTGTGTTAGTATATATGTGTGTGTGTGTGTGTGTGTGTGTGTTAGTATATGTGTGTGTGTGTGTATGTGTGTGTGTGTGTGTGTGTGTGTGTGTTAGTATATATATGTGTGTGTGTGTGTGTGTGTGTGTGTGTGTGTGTGTGTGTGTGTGTGTGTGTGTGTGTGTGTGTGTGTGTGTGTGTGTGTGTGTGTGTGTGTGTGTGTTCCTCCGTTAATTGACTTTTGTAAAATTTTAAAAATTGTCCCCAGTGTGCAGGATATTGCTAGTGTACGGGGTGATGTACAGTTCTACCAGTGTATAGGACATTGCTAGTGTACGGGGTGATGTACAGTTGCTACTACCAGAGTATAGGATATTGCTAGTGTACGGGGTGATGTACAGTTGGCATGGACATTGAGGGTTGAAGGCCCTGTGTCCACACTGTATCTATAAATTCTAAAGTCTACTCCCACAGCCTCTGTTCAGTGAACGTTTGTAACTTTCTCGGCACCAGAAACGTGGCGACACATGTGCACTGCCCAGGTTAGGTCTGCTGTATGATTCAGTTCAGTCCGTTCAGTTCAGTTTACTTTATTGTCATGTCACGTGTACAGTGAAGACATTTAGTTTTTACCAGGATATATGTAAAACAAAGCATTTCACTGTACCACGGTACAAGTGTGTGCGTGTGTGTGTGTGTGTGTGCGTGTGTGTGCATGTGTGTGTGTGTGCGTGTGTGTGATCGTGGCGATTTAGAAGCATAGAGTCTCTTGGCCAGAGAAGGTAAATCGAGGACCAGAGGACACAGATTTAAGGGGAAAAGATTCAATAGAAATCTGAGGAGTAACTTTTCACACTAAGGGTGGTGGGTGTATGGAACAAGCTGCCAGAGGGGGTAAAAGAGGCAGAGACTATCCCAACATTTAAGAAACAGTTAGACAGGTGATAACAGCTGGGAAGAAACTGTCTCTGAATCTGACATTTCATGATGTTCAAGTTCAATTCTCCCTGCTTGCCCCCCCCCCCCTCCCCTCCCCTTCCCCCCGAATAACAGCAGGGAAATGGCTTCTGTGTTCAACTTGTTGAGAGCACATTAACACTGGTCTCTGGGCTTCATCTTCATCTTCCGGTTATTATCGACAGGCAGGGACAGTAATGCGTGCAATCACGCACCAGCCACTTTTCTCCATCAGGTCAAACTGCCTCTCCTTGCAATGACACATTTCTTGAGTTGCTTGATTAAATGATGCAGAAATGAAACAGACCTTCAGTTCACTGAGTCCACGCCGACCATTGATCACCCGTTCACACCAGTTCTGTGTTATCCCACTTTCTCATTCACTCCCCACACACTAGGGGGCAATTTACAGAGGGATAATTAACCTATAAAGCCGCACATCTTTGGGATGCGGAATGAAACCGGAGCACCTGGAGCAAACCCACACGGTCACAGAGAGAACGTGCAAGTTATGATTGGACCCGGGTCTCTGGCGTGGTGAGGCAGCAGCTCTACCCGCTGCTCCACAGTGCCGCCCAGGATCTATCCGTTCTGTTAGTCCTGATACATGTTTATAAACCTCTGGCCATTATTTAAAACACATTCATTTGTTTGTGGCTGGTGGATGTTGAGGAAAATACAGGCAATTACTGTTCATCCCTGGATACACCTGCATTAAATGTCATTTCTGGAGTCACCTACTAGCAAAACAGGTTCAGGACAATCTCCTTCCCTCAAGGACATTAGTCAGTAGATGGATAGTTACGTTCAGTAGAAACAAAGAACTGCAAATGTTGCTTTATACCAAAGATAGACTCAGCAGGTCAGGCAGCATGTCTGGAGATAATATATGAGTGACATATCCAGTCAGAACCAATCTTCAGACTCATATGAAAACAATTACATTCAATCTCATCATTTGTATTAAGACTGGCATTTAAAAAAAATACAATTATTTCATTACTTGAATTTCAGTTCTCATCTGCTGGGGTGAGATTGGACCTCATACCATTGATTCAATCCTCTAGAACTCCGGCTACAAGTCCAGTTACTTATCTAGAAGGCGACAATATCAGGTAGGTGAGTGTGAGTGAGTGAGTGAGTGAGTGAGTGAGTGAGTGAGTGAGTGAGTGAGTGAGTGAGTGAGTGAGTGAGTGAGTGAGTGAGTGAGTGAGTCAGTGAGTGAGTGAGAGAGTGAGTGAGTGAGTGAGTGAGTGAGTGTGAGTGAGTGAGTGAGAGTGTGTGTGAGTGAGTGAGTGAGTGAGTGAGTGAGTGAGTGAGTGAGTGAGTGAGTGAGTGAGTGAGTGAGTGAGTGAGTGAGTGAGTGAGTGAGTGAGTGAGTGAGTGAGTGAATAAGTCAACAGAGGAGTGCCCAGGGTGCGACTCTCATTGATAATGCTGCTGGCCTTACCGAGGCAGTGTGAGGTATAAATTGAGTCAATAGAAGGGAGATTCGTTTGTGTTATGATCTGGGATACGTCCATAATTCGCTACAATTTCTTGTGGTCTTGGATGGAGCTGTTCCCAAACCAAGCTGTGATGCATCTTGATAAAATGCTGCATCTGTAGATGTTGGTGTGGTTGTAGGGGACATGCCAAACATCATAAACCTTTGAAGGAAGTAGAGGTGTTGGTGTGCTTTGTTGGTCGTTACTTCAATATGGGTGGTCCAGGAGAAGTTGTTGGCGATACTGACCCCTCTTTTTACTCTTGGCGGCGCGTCCTAGAATATAACCATATAACCATATAACAATTACAGCACGGAAACAGGCCATCTCGACCCTTCTAGTCCGTGCCGAACACATAATCTCCCCTAGTCCCATCTACCTGCGCTCAGACCATAACCCTCCATTCCTTTCCCATCCATATAACTATCCAATTTATTTTTAAAGGAAGGCAGGGCAGGTGTTCAAAGTAAGGAACATAGGCAGGATGAACACAAAATGCTGGAGTAACTCAGCGAGTCAGGCAACCTTTGGAGGGCCTGGGTAGGTGATGTTGTGGGTTGAGACCCGGGTCTCTGGTGTGGTGAGGCAGCAGCTCTATTCGCTGCCTCACAGTGGAGGTAGGTGTGGATATTCAGCCCCTTTAACCCTGCACCATTCATTAACATTGAGGCCATTATTCCCATTACTCTGAATAGCTGAGTAGCTGAGTAATCCTGGCCCATTGACAACATCTTACAGTCAATATCTTCCTGATTATTGACTACCCTCTTACGTGCAGCAAGTTCATTAGTTCTAGGAGCAGAATTAGGCCATTCGACCCATCAAGTCTACTCTGCCATTCAATCATGGCTGATCTATTCTTCCCTCTCAATCCCATTTTCCAGCCTTCTCCCCATAAACCTGACACTGGTACTAATCAAGAATCGATCTATCTCTATATTCAAAATATCCATTGAATTAGACTCCACAGCCTTCTGTGACAAAGAATTCCACAGATTCACCACCCACTGACTATTGTCTCTTGCATCTGTGGTCTAAACCCTCATCGTTCTCCACACTCTCAACTCATGAAACATCTAACCCGCTTTCTCCGCACGTCCCTTTCTTTCAGAGAGAAGATCATCAGGAGTCTTTGCGTTCCTGCTTTTCCGAAGCTTTCAGAAGTCTTCAGGAGGAACTTGGACCTGTCAACCTTCGTGCTGCTCTTCCTGCTGCTGTTGGCGGTGATCACCGTAGCCACCGTCGCGGTGAGCAACAAGCAGTGGCTGAGGAAAACCATCGGTGCCATCACAGTGACCCAGGCCACCACTCAACGCCGCAGGAAGATGAGGACCATCAAGATGATCGTGCTGCTGGTGGTGACCTTTGCCCTCTGTTGGTTTCCCCTCAACGTCTACACCATCCTGCTCTCCGACCAACGTGTCCAATTCAACAACACCCTCTACTTTGCCTTCCACTGGGTGGCCGTGAGCAGCACCTGTTGTAACCCCTTCATCTACTGTTGGATGGACAACAGGTTCCGCTCCGACCTCATGACCCTTCTGGCCAAGTGTGGGTGGAGAAGGAGGAGAGGAGGCAAGATCCTGGTGCTCACCGCGGCCAGCGGAGACGGGAGGCAGTCGGGGGTGAGATTGGAGGACGAGCCTGGCCCGTCCACGGAGAATATGAGTTGCTACCTTGGTGGGCGCAGGGGTAACAATGGGGAGGTGAGTACAGTTTAGAATTTACAGATTCCACGTTGAAACTTGGTATCATGTTCAGCCCAGGTATAATGTGCCAAGGCATCTGGTGTTGTGTGTTGTGTGTCGTGTGTTGTGTGCGTGTTGTGTACAGTGATCACCCCATACACTTGCACTATCCTACACGCTAGTGACCATATTACAGAAACCAATTAACCCACAGACCCACACATCTTTCAAATTGAATACAGTTTAGTTTAGAGATACAGCGTGGAAAAAGGCCATTCGGACCAACTTCATGCCAACCAGCGATCCCCGCAGACTTGCACTATCCTACCAAGACTTGTTTCAGAAGTGATACGAGCAGATTTAGGCCGTTTGGCCCATCAAGTCTTTCCCCCTGAAACCCATTCTCCTGCCTTCTCCCCAGATGAGTAAGATGGCGGCGCGTCCAGACGCAGCGGCTTTGCGCTCCCAAGCCCGAGTTTACTCGGAGCAGCCCGGTACCGAACGCGGCTGGAAAAACAAGGTAACTAAAATCCCCAGAACCCCTAGAACCCATAGGAACCATAGTAACCCCGGAAACCCCAGGAACCATAAGAAGAAACTCACCTCCAGGACGAGGGAATCCAAGACCCGCATCGCAATCCCGACTGGTCGCACATGGAGCCGCTCGGAACTACTCAGAATCGGACGTGGCTGCGAGAAACTGGCGTGTGAGTACTACAGTACCCTTACCGTCCCGTCGGAGCTGGGCAGGAAAGCCCCTTGGATCACCACTCCGGAGGGCAGGAGACGGAGCAAGCGCCGGGAAAGGAAGCAGAAACGTGGAAGGCGAGCGGGGGTGCAGGACAGGCTGCGGAGGGCTCCACAAAGACCATCGCTCCCAAGCGTCTTTCTGGCGAATGTCCGGTCACTCACCAACAAGATGGATGAGGTAAGGCTCTGGATCAACACCCAGCGATCCCTGGAAGACTGCTGTGTGCTGATCTTCACAGAGACCTGGCTCAGCGCGCTGGTTCCCGATGGGGCTGTGGACCTAACCAACCGGTCACTGCATCGTGCTGATAGAACAAAGGACTCCGGTAAGAGCAAGGGTGGTGGGCTCTGCATCTACATCAACAATGACTGGTGCACCAACCACACTGCAATAGATAGCTACTGTTCCCCAGACCTGGAATACCTACTGCTTAAATGTAGACCGTTTTACCTGCCTCGGGAGGTTACTGTGGTTATCATCATGGCCATATACATCCCACCACAGGCTAATGCTAACCTAGCACTAGCACAGCTGCACTCGGCCATCAGTAAGCAGCAGGATGCTCACCCCGACGGTGCCTTCATTGTTGCAGGGGACTTTAACCAGGTCGACCTACGTGCCACACTCCGCAAATTCCACCAGCATGTGCAGTGCCCTACCAGGGGCTCAAACACGTTGGATAAAGTGTACACCAACATCAAGGACGCATACAGAGCTCTCCCCTGCCCATCCCTGGGACAATCCGATCACCTCTCACTGTTTCTACTGCCTGCATACAGACCCCTCATCCGCAAGACCAAACCTGCAATAAGGACGGTCAAAATATGGCCCGAGGACGCAACCCTACAACTCCAGGACTGCTTTGATCGCACCGACTGGGACCTGTTTGCACAACAGGGTACCAGTGGCACAGAGGTAGACTTGGAGGAGTACACATCCACTGTGCTCTCCTACATCAACTGCTGTGTGGAGACTGTCACAGTGGACAAGCAAATAAAGATGTTCCCAAACCGGAAACCCTGGATGAACAAGGAGGTTCAGGATCTACTAAGGGCACGCAACAACGCCTTTAAATCCAGGGACACTTCTGCTTACAGTGCGGCCAGGGCGAACCTGAACAGAGGCATAAAAAAGGCCAAAGTCATCCACAGGCAAAGGGTGGAAGACCACTTCAATACCGCGGACACCAGAAGCATGTGGCAGGGTGTAAGGGACATCACTGACTACAAGAGCAGCCCCGCCTGCCCCCACGGTGATATCACACTGGCCAACGAACTAAACACCTTCTTTGCCCGGTTCGATACTGGCAACACCACCAGGTGTGAAATAACCCCGGCCATAGCGGAGGGACAGGCCTTAACACTGAGCACTCAGGAGGTACAGTGCGCTCTGCGTAGGATCAAGGCTGCAGGCCCGGATGGTGTACAGGGAAGAGTATTAAAGGACTGTGCTGGACAGCTGGCGGAGGTATTCACGAGAATCTTCAATCTCTCTCTATCTCTGGCAACGGTCCCCAAGTGCCTGAAAACAGCCACCATAGTGCCGGTGCCGAAAAAGTCCAAAATCACCAACCTCAACGACTACCGGCCGGTTGCCCTGACTCCAATCCCCATGAAGTGCTTCGAAAGGCTGGTCCTCTCCCATATTAAATCCAGCATCCCTGGCTCACTGGACTCCCATCAATTTGCATACAGGGCAAATAGATCGACAGAGGATGCCATCTCTCTGGCCCTTCATACTGTCCTGACTCACCTGGACAGACAGGGCACGTATGTGAGGATGCTCTTCATTGACTATAGCTCTGCATTCAATACGGTCATCCCCACCAAGCTCACCACCAAACTCCACCAGCTAGGCCTCAGCTCACCGATATGCGCTTGGATCCTGAACTTTCTCACGGAGCGACCGCAGGCAGTGAGACTGGGCCCGCACCTGTCCTCCACCATCACCCTGAGCACCGGCACACCACAGGGTTGTGTACTAAGCCCCATGCCCTAATGAGTGCCCCCCCACCCACCCCCTTTGGACAGTCTCCCTCAGATGGTCACGTCAATCAATTCAGCTTGTTTATTTATGTATTGTATTTATTTACCTTTCCTGGACATCAGTGGAGCTGCACACTAAATCTCGTTGCACTGACGTGCAATGACAATAAAAGATATTATTATTATTATTATTATTATTATAACCCCTGACACCCTTACTAATCAAGTATCAATATCAATGTCCACCTTAAAAATATCCATTGTCTTGCCCTCCACCACGTTTATGGCAATGAATTCCACAGATTCACCATCCTCTGACCAAAGATATCCCTCCTCGTTTCCTTCCTGAAGGTATGTTGCTTTAAACTGAGGCTATGCCCTCTGGTCCGAGACTCCCAGAGGGAGGTAACATCAGACTCGTCACCATTACTTAGTTTAAATATCAATCATGTCGATGAGAATGAGTCTTTGGAGTGTGGGAGGAAACCTAAGCACCCGGAGAAAATCCACGCCGTCACGGGGAGAAGGTGCAGATTCCGTACAAACAGCACCCGAGGTCAGGATCGAACTTGAGTCTCTGGTGCTGTAAGCAGCAACTCTATCGCTGTGCCACCATGCTGCCAGTCGATAGGGTAGTGTGGGTGTGGGGGAATAAGGGTGTGAGTGTGTGTGCAAGTGTTTGTGTGTGAACAGGTTTATGCGGGTATACAAGTGTGTGTGAGTGTGAAACAGGACGGGTTTAGAAGGATATGGTCAAATGTAGGCAGGTAGAGCTAGTGTAGATGGTTCTATCTGACATGTACCTATCCTAATATCCATGTACCTATTGAACTGTTTCTTAAATGTTGGGATAGTCCGTCCCTCAACCCACACCCAAGGATCTGAACCCCTGGATTAGATCACAGCCTGTAACCCACACGCATGGATCTGCAATTGTATATATAAACCCCTCAGACCCCCTCTCCCGGACCCCTGGATGAGATCCCAGCCTGTGACCCACTCCACAGGGATCTGTTTTATTCTATATATAAACCCCCCGGAACCCTGGATGAGATCATAAGCTGTAACTGATCGAGTCATAGTCACAGAGTGATACAGCATGGAAACAGGCCCTTCGGCCCAACTTGCCCATGTTGACCAACATGTACCTGCTACACTAGTCCCACCTGCCCACGTTTGATCCATATCTCTCCAAACCTCTCCTATCCATGTACCAGTCGAACTGTTTCTTGAATGTTGGGATAGTCCCAGACTCAACTACCTCTTCTGGCAGCTCGTTGCATACACCCACCACACTTTGTGTGAAAAAGGTACCCCCTCAGGCTCCTATTATTCTTTTCCCCTTAACATTAAACCTATGTCTTCTGGTCTTCAATTCACCTTCTCTGGGCAAGAGACTCTGTACATCTAAATCTCCATGATCACACACAGGCGCGCACACACACACAGGCGCACACACACACTTGTACCTTGGTACAAGGAAATACTCTGGGCAAGAGACTCTGTACATCTAAATCTCCATGATCACACACAGGCGCACACACACACACACACACACATGTACCTTGGTACCAGGAAATATTCTGGGCAAGAGACTCTGTGCATATACCCGATCTATTCCTCTCATGTTTCTAGACACCTCTATAAGATCACGCCACATCCTCCTGCACTCCAAGGAATAGATTCCCAGCCTGCTCAACCTCACCCTGTAGCTCAGTACCTTTAGTCCTGGCAACATCCTCGTAAATCTTCTCTGTACTTTCTATGTTCTCTGTACGTCAGTAATATAGACTGACATCTATTACAAACACACTGACTGCCACAACTATCTCAACTACACATGTTCCCACCCTGCTTCATGCATAGGCTCTATCCCCTCTCCCAATTCCTCCGTCTACGCCGCATGTGTGCTCAAGATGAAGTTGTCCATACCAGGACATCTGAGATGTCCTCATTCTTTAGGGGACAAGGGTTCCCCTCTCCCATCATAGATGAGGCCCTCACTCGTGTCTCCTTGGTACCGTGCAGCTCTGCCCTTGCTCCCCCTACCCCTAGTGCTCACCTTTCACCCCATCAGCCATTGCATACAGTACATAATCCTCCGAAATGTCCCCCTCCTCCAACAGGTTCCCACCACTAGCCACATTTTCCCATCTCCACCCCTTTCCGCCTTCCGCAGAGACCATTCCCTCCGCAACTCCCTGGTTAACTCATCCCTTCCCACCCAAAGCACCACCTCTTTAGGTACCTTTCCCTGCAACTGCAGAAGATGCAACACCTGTCCCTATACCTCCTCCCTCGACTCTGTCCAGGGACCCCAACAGTTCTTTCAGGCTAGGCAGAGGTTCACTTGCACCTCCTCCAACCTCATCTACTGTATCTATGTTCAAGATGTAGACTCTTATACATCGGCGAGGCCAAACGTAGATTGAGCCATCATTTCACTGAACACCTTCGTTCAGTCCGCCTGAACCGACCCGATTGCTAAACACTTCAATTCTCCTTCCCATTCCCACACAGACCTTTCTGTCCTCGGTCTCCTCCATTGTCAGTGAGGCTGAACACAAATTGGAGGAACAGCACCTCATATTTCGCTTGGGCAGCTGACAGCCCAGGGGTATGAATTTTCATTACTCTAACTTCAGGTAGCCTCGGCATTCCCTCTCTCTATCCCTCCCCCACCCAAGTCACACTAGCTTCCCGTTTTCACCTAACAAACAGCTAACTGTTTCCTTTATCTACGTTACTTTTTTGCATATCTTTCACTCATTTGTTCTATATCTCGCAACATCATTGCCAATACCTCACGTTTCCCTTATTCCTAACCAGTCTGTAGAAAGGACCTCGGCCCGAAATGACACCCATTCCTTCTCTCCAAAGATGCTGCTGGTCCCGCTGAGTTACTCCAGCTTTTTGTGTCTATCTTCAGTTTAAACTAGCATCTGCAGTTTCTTCCCACACACTTCTCTGTCCCCTGTCCAGCTTTGACAACATCTTTCCTGTAACATGCTGCCCAGAACTGTTATTCTATCTATGACCCCAATTACACCACAACCCCATGGATGAGATCCCTGGCTGTAATTGATAGATTTACAAAACCATAGAGTGATACAGCATGGAAACAGGCCCTTCAGCCCAACTTGCCCACACCGACTAACATGTCTCAGCTACACTGGTCCCACGTGTCCACATTGGGTCCATATCCTGCCAAACCTGTCCTATCCATGTCCCTGTCTAACTGTTTCCTAAACGTTGGGATAGCCCCCACCTCAACTATCTACTATGACAGCTTGTTCCATACAGACAGAGCCCCGTTATTCCCCTCTCGTAGAGTCATAGAAGGCGGCACGATGGCGCAGCGGTACATTTGCTGCCTCACAGAACCAGAGACCCGGGTTCGATCCTGATTACATGTGCTGTCTGCACGGAGTTTGCACATTCACCCCGTGACCTGCGTGGGTTTTCTCCGAGATCTCCAGTTTCCACCCACACTCCAAAGACGTACAGGTTTGTGGGTTAATTGGCTTGGTGCAACATGTCAAATAATTGTCCCCAGTGTGTGTAGGGTAGTGTTAGTGTATGGGGATCACTGGTCGATGCGGACTCGTGCAGTCAGTGTACAGATATCATCCTGCGAGTTCAGTTTAGTTCACTTTAGTAAACTAAACTAAACTAAACTAAACTAAACTAAACTAAACTAAACTCAACTCGACTCAACTCAACTCAACTCAACACACCAAGCAAAGGTAACTTTACAGGTACTGTTATATGACTGGGTGAAGGAGTGGTCACTCCATATATCTTCTCTCCGGTATCGGTGATTGGGTTTGTAGGGGTTGCCCTCCCCCTGTATTGTCACCAAACTGTCATTGAAACTGTCTGAAAATCACTGAGAGAGGAGACCTTCACTTGTTCATTACGAAAATCGAACCAGATATCCAACATTTAGTTTCCCAGCATCAGGCTCAAGGATCTCATTAAATTAAAGGTCAATTAATTTAATTGTTTTATGCTGGATATCTAACTTTGTTTTTTCAAATTAAATATGTGGGATGTATGGAAATGTAACCCTCACGAAAGTTACAACTCATGAATATCTCCCTGGATGATGATACTGATAATACTGACTAACATTGTATTATTGTCCTGTTAGGACAAAAGTGGGGATTGTGGGAACTGTGGGAAGAACTGAGCTGTTCTTCCATCTTGTATTTCAACATGGGCAGCATTCACTCTGTGGGAATCAAACGTTACTCCAGTGAATGGCTAAACATTCCTGGTACAGGTGTCCCATAGTGTTAAGAAAACCAGTTTGCGAAACACAAAGAAGAGTTTATGAACTCAAGGCTCCACCAACCCTGTCCAGCCTGTGTCTCAGGCTTCTGTATGTATCTGGGAAGATTAGGGAATGTCCAGCCTTGTCTCAGCATGCTTTGTATTGTGAGCACTGCATGCTTTGTATCGTGAGGCCAGTCTCTTGTTTGACTCTTCTCCTTGTCTGACAAGTTATTGCTAATAAAGTAGCTACAGTTTGATAGTCACGCATGATCCTCGCACACTAACACCATCCTACACACACTAGGGACAATTTACAATTTTATCAAAGCCAATTAACCCTACAAACCTGTACGTCTTTGGAATGTGGGATGAAACCGGAGCACCCGGAGAATGCTCACATGTGTCACGGGGAGAACATGCAAACTCCATACAGACAGCACCCGAGGTCAGGATTGAACTCTGGTGCTGTGAGGCAGCAACTCTACCGCTGATCCACTTCAGTCTCCTAAGCACTTTTGACATGCCGGGGTTTCCACAACGGAGTCTCTCCATTAACAACACTCTATCCATCCCATCCTTATAATCATCTTCATTCACCTTAATGTGGCACAGTGGCACAGTGGTAGATAAGCTGCCTCACACCGCCAGAGACCCAGGTTCGATCCTGACCGCGAGTGCTGTCTGTACGGAGTTTGCACTTTCTCCCCGTGACCCGCGTGGGCTTTCTGCGGGTGATCCGGTTTCCTCCCACACTCCAAAGGTGTACAGGTTTGTAGGTTAATCGGTAAAATTGTAAATTATCCCTAGTGTGTGTAGGATAGTGTTAATGTGCGGGGATCGCTGGTCGGCGTGGACTCGGTGGGCTGAAGGGCCTGTTTCCGCGCTGTATCTCTCAACTAAACTAAACTAAACTAGTATGTAGGTTGGTGCTAGTGTATGTGATTGCTGGTCGGTACGGTCTCGATGGGCCGAAGGGTCTGTTTCCGCACTGTATCTCTAAACTAGTATGTAGGTTAGTGCTAGTGTATAAGTGATTGCTGGTCGGTACGGTCTCGATGGGCCGAAGGGCCTGTTTCCCCACTTGGTTCCACATTGGACACTTGGCTCCACATTGGGACCAATAAAGAAACTGGCTCCACCGAGTTTCGAATTAATGTACCCAGAGACCATTCAGGGTGATGATTGAACTGGTCAAGGATTAGATAATTAGTTTGAGTTAAATGGTATAATCGATAGACAGAGAAGCATATTGGGTCAGACGGTAGACACAAAAAGCTGGAGTAAGGGCCTGTCCCACTTGGGTGACATTTCGGGCCGAGGTCCTTTCTAGAGACTGGTTAGGAATAAGGGAAACGTGAGGTATTGGCAATGATGTTGCGAGATATAGAACAAATGAGTGAAAGATATGCAAAAAAGTAACGTAGATAAAGGAAACAGTTAGCTGTTTGTTAGGTGAAAACGGGAAGCTAGTGTGACTTGGGTGGGGGAGGGATAGAGAGAGGGAATGCCGGGGCTACCTGAAGTTAGAGTAATGAAAATTCATACCCCTGGGCTGTCAGCTGCCCAAGCGAAATATGAGATGCTGTTCCTCCAATTTGTGTTCAGCCTCACTCTGACAATGGAGAAGACCGAGGACAGAAAGGTCTGTGTGGGAATGGGAAGGATAATTGAAGTGTTTAGCAATCGGGTCGGTTCAGGCGGACTGAACGAAGGTGTTCAGTGAAATGATGGCTCAATCTACGTTTGGCCTCGCCGATGTATAAGAGTCTACATCTTGAACATAGATACAGTAGATGAGGTTGGAGGAGGTGCAAGTGAACCTCTGCCTAGCCTGAAAGAACTGTTGGGGTCCCTGGACAGAGTCGAGGGAGGAGGAATAGGGACAGGTGTTGCATCTTCTGCAGTGCAGGGAAAGGTACCTAAAGAGGTGGTGCTTTGGGTGGGAAGGGATGAGTTAACCAGGGAGTTGCGGAGGGAATGGTCTCTGCGGAAGGCGGAAAGGGGTGGAGATGGGAAAATGTGGCTAGTGGTGGGAACCTGTTGGAGGAGGGGGACATTTCGGAGGATTATGTACTGTATGCAATGGCTGATGGGGTGAAAGGTGAGCACTAGGGGTAGGGGGAGCAAGGGCAGTGCTGCAAGGTACCAAGGAGACACGAGTGAGGGCCTCATCTATGATGGGAGAGGGGAACCCTTGTCCCCTAAAGAATGAGGACATCTCAGATGTCCTGGTATGGACAACTTCATCTTGAGCGCACATGCGGCGTAGACGGAGGAATTGGGAGAGGGGATAGAGCCTATAGTAACATAGACAATAGGTGCAGCAGTAGGCCATTCGACCACCACACGGTCCTTGACAGATCTGGGTCAGGATCTATTGGCATGGAGTCCAAGACGACCGGAGACCCTTTTCTGCTGCTGCCTTCATCTGCCTTCCCAGCCGTTGTGACACTCCACTAAGGTCAGCCATCATCCTCCGCCTGTTCCACCATTGTGGTCTTGTTTGGATTGCTCTTTGTCAGAGACCTCCCTCTCGACCTTACCGCCATGGGTGGCCCTACTAGGAGCATAGCTCCAGACGGCATTGCTCTCAGGATCTCAAGACCACACAAGCTTCTCCACCACGACACGGTGACAATCCACGGAGAATTCACCATATTACAGCACAGGAACAAGCCCTTCGGCCCACCGTATATGTGCTGGATAGTATGACAGCAGACGTCTGTGGAGGCCAAGTCAATGGATATTTAGCACGGGTGTCAGGAGTTATGGGGGGAAGGCAGGAGATTGGGTATTGAGAGGGAAAGATAGATTAGCCATGATTGAGTGGCAGAGTAGAGTTGATGGGCCGAATATCCTTATTCTTCTCATAGAACTTATGAAACTAACTGCCTGTACATAATCCATTATGCCTCCAATCCATATCTAACTAAATGCCTCTTACAAAAAACATGATTGCATCTATTTCTATCACCACCCCTAGCCGCCCGTGTGAAAAATTAACCTGCCCCGTGGTTTAAACTGGTGAAGATAGACACAAAATGGTGGAGTAACTCAGCGGGTCAGGCAGCATCTCTGGAGAAAAGGAACAGGCAACTTTTCGGGTCATCTAGGGCTATGGGGAGAAGGCAGGAGAATGGGGTTGAGAGGGAGAGGTGGATCGACCACAATTGAATGGCGGAGTAGACTTGATGGGCCGAATGGCCTAATTGTGTTCTTATCACTATTGAACATCAATTTATGAGTCTTCATTAGGGGCGAGGTCGGGACTCTGCAGGTCTGAAGATGGGTCTCAACCCGAAACGTCACCAGTTCCTTCTCTCCAGGGATGCTACCTGACCCACTGAGTTACTCTGGCGCTTTGTGTCTATCTTCCTTGTAAACCAGCACCTGCGGTTCCTACTTACATGTTTAATATTTAATCTGGTGATGTGTATTCACTGGAGTCGGGTCTTCAGTGAAGATAGAGACAAGCTAGTTCTCTTCCAGTGTTAAATATTTAACATTCTCCCATCAGGCAAAAGGTATGGAAGTGTGAAAACACACGCCTCCAGCTTCAGGGGCAGTTTCTTCCCAGCTGTTATCAGGCAACTCAACCATCCTGAGTACAATTGAAAATAGATAACATAAGTATAGAAAGAGTATATGAAAATACATTTCTTGGTGTGATCTTAGACCACAAAATCTGCTGGAAACCACATATAAACCATGTCAAAGCAAAACTGGCAAAGTCTGTAGCAATATTGGGAAAATCAAGACACATTCTGGACCACAAATTATTACATACTCTGTATAGTACACTCACATTGCCATATCTGAGTTACTGTGTGGAGATATGGGGTAACACCTACAAAACCAACTTACAGCCGTTATGCACATTACAAAAAAGAGCAATAAGAATTATCAATAACGTTTGATATCTTCAACATACCAATTTATTATTCTTAAAGTCACATACACTGAAGTTCACCGATCTGGTTAAATTTAAGACTGCGCAAATCATGTACAAAGCAAGAAATAATTTACTTCCAAGAAATATACAAAAACTGTTTATTGAAAGACAGGGTGGGTATAATTTGAGAGGGGAACATAATTTAAAAAACTCAATGTCAGAACAACTCTTAAATGTATGTGCATAGCAATCTGTGGTGTGAATTTGTGGAATGGTCTGTGACAGGAGATAAAACTTAGCACAAGCATAATTCAGTTTAAAAAGATGTACAAAAACACTTGTTTAAAAGGATATTAGGATGAGGATAGGTGATTGTGAGTGGGATATTTGTTATACTGATTGTATTGGGAAGGGTGATTATAGGGTGATGGGTTGTATATATGACTAAGATACTGTATAGTATATGAGGGTTTTTTCTTTTCTTTTTTCTTTTTTTCTCTCTTTCTTGTATGGCTTTGTAAATATTTGATTAGTGTATAAATGTAAATAATTTGGTGTACATACAGCTACTGGTGTACATATGGTGTACATATAGCTGCTAAATTTGTATAAGATCATTATAAGCAGTTGAATAAGGGGTGGGAATTAATAAGCTTTGGCTTCTTCCTGCTCCTTTTCGGACTCATACGATTTCATTTATTTATAGATATTGTTTATGACACTTGATAAATATTCTTGTTTTGTTTTTTGTATGCTGTTTCACACTTGCTTTTTATTCTTTTATTCTGTTCGAAATAAGAATTAAATAAATAAAATAAATAAATAAATCCTGTGGATGTAGTGTACCTGGACTATCAGAAAGCTTTTGATATGATCCCACACAGGAGATTAGTTTGCAAAATTAGAGCACATGGTATTGGGGTTAGGGTATTGACATGGACAGAAAATTGGTTGGCAGACAGGAAACAAAGAGTAGGGATTAACGGGTCCCTTTCAGAATGGCAGGCAGTGACTAGTGGGCTGTGTTGTGTACTACACATCAGTCCATTGGATTTTGCAGGAGTGGTCTATCTTGCTCCGCTATAGGATCTTTGCTCGTGAGGTGTCGCAAGGCTTGGTGCTGGGAACGCAGATATTTACAATATAAATTATTGATTTAGATGAAGGAATTAAAAGTAACATTAGCAAATTTGCAGATGACACAAAGATGGGTGGCAGCGTGAACAGTGAAGAGGATGCTATGAGGATGCAGGATGACTTGGACAGGTTGGGTGAGTGGGCAGATGCATGGCAGATGCAGCATAATGTGGATAAATGTGAGTTTATCCACTTTGGTGGCAAGAACAAGAAGACAGATTATTATCTGAATGGTGTCAGATTAGGAAAAGGGGAGGTGCAACAACACTTGGGTGTCTGTGCATGACACTGAAAGTAAGCATACAGGTACAGCAGGCAGTGAAGAAAGCTAATGGCATGTTGGCCTTCATAACGAGAGGATTTGAATATAGGAGCAAAGATGTCCTTCTGCACTCTGGTGAGACCACACCTTGAGTATTGTGTGCAGTTTTGGTCTCCTAATTTGAGGAAGGACATTCTTGCAATTCAGGGAGTGCAGCATAGGTTTGCAAGCTTAATTCCTGGGATGACGGGACTGTCATATGATGAAAGAATGGAGCAACTGAGCTTGTATTCACTTGAATTTAGAAGGATCAGAGGGTGTCTTACAGAAACATAAAATTATTAAGGGTTTGGACACGCTAAATGCAGGAAATATGTTCCCGATGTTGGGGGAGTTCAAAACCAGGGGCCACAGTTTAAGAATAAGGGGTAGGCCATTTAGAACTGAGATGAGGAAAAACTTTTTCATCCAGAGAGTTGTGAATTTGTGGAATTCTCTGCCTCAGAAGGGAATGCAGGCCATTTCACTGGGCATTCTTAGAGCTAGCGGAATCAAGGGATATGGGGAGAGGGCAGGAATGGGGTACTGGTTGTGGATGATACCCTGGTCACATTGAATGGCGGTCTGGCTCGAAGGGCCGAATGGCCTGCTGCTGTACCTATTGTTTATGTATCTATGTATCCTCCCACAACCAGAGAGCAGTGCCGAACTATTATCTACCTCTTTGGTGGTCCTCGGACTATCCTTGATCAGACTTTACCTTGCACTAAACATTATTCCCTTATCATGTATCTATACACTGTAAACAGCTCGATTGTAATCCTGTATTGTCTTTCGGCTGACTGGATAGCACGCTACAAAAAGCATTTCACTGTACCTCGATACACGTGACAATAAACTAAACTGAAATAAATTGAACTGAACAACAACTAACTCTTAACGTGAACAAATGGTCCTTAGTCTAACTAGTTGAACCCGCAAAGCAATGACGTTCCTTGCATTGGAAATCCAGCAGTGTGTGTATGCTTGCCGATGATTACAATGTGTACTCTTTGATATGAAAATGATAACGCCCGCGTGGAGAACATGGGATTACTAGGAATGCTGCCTCACAGCATCAGAGACCCGTGTTTGATCCTGGGTGCTGTCTGTGCGGAGTTTGTACGTTCTCCCCGTGACCTGCGTGGGTTTTCTCCGAGATCTTCAGTTTCCTCACTCACTCCAAAGATGTGCAGTTTATAGGTTAATTGGCTTGGTATAAATGTCTTTTTTTAATTGTCCCTAGTGTGTGTCGGACAGTGTTAGTGTGCGGCGATCGCTGGTCGGTGCAGACTCGGTGGGCCGAAGAGCCTGTTTCCACGCTGTAACTAAACTAAACTAAACCAGCATCAGTGGGCACGAGTGGTCCGTTTAAATGGTCACATCAAGGAGCAAGTGTTTTATTTCTGTGTATAAGTGTAACAGTGTGTCAAGTGTATAAATCTGAAGAAGGGTCTCGACCCGAAACATCACCCATTCCTTCTCTCCATAGGCGCTGCCTTGTCCCGCTGAGTTACTCCAGCTGTTTGTGTCTATCTTCAGTTTAAACCAGCATCTGCAGTTCCTTCCTACACTATATCTCTCTCTACATCACCGTCTATATATATCTCGTTTCCCTATTCCCTGACTCTCAGTCTGAAAAAGGGTCTTGACCCGACACCTCACCCGTTCCTTCTCTCCAGAGATGCTGCCGTAGAAACATAGAAACATAGAAAATAGGTGCAGGAGTAGGCCATTCGGCCCTTCGAGCCTGCACCTCCATTCAATATGATCATGGCTGATCATCCAACTCAGTATCCTGTACCTGCCTTCTCTCCATATCTCCTGATCCCTTTAGCCACATTTAACTCCCTCTTAAATATAACCAATGAACTGCCCTCAACTACCTTCTGAGGCAGAGAATTCCACAGATTCACCACTCTCTGTGTGAAAATTGTTTTTCTATCTCGGTCCTAAAAGACTTCCCCCTTATCTTTAAACTGTGACCCCTTGTTCTGGATTAGTTAGTCCAGCTTTTTGCGTCCACCAAGTGTAAGTACTTGAGTCCTTCAAATCTGCGGAGGGACTTCATGAAATCATAGCCAGCCTTGCTTGTTGAACGTGTGGCAGCTATCGAGGGGACAGTTGGAAAGCAGGGTGTTGGCACTGGGAAGTCATACACTTATGCTCGAATTTCAAACAGTTGAAACCTTTCACTTCAATGGTGGGCTGAAGGGCCTGTTTCCATGATGTATATGTGGGCTGAAGGGCCTGTTTCCATGATGTATATGTGGGCTGAAGGGCCTGTTTCCATGATGTATATGTGGGCTGAAGGGCCTGTTTCCATGATGTATATGTGGGTTGAAGGGCCTGTTTCCATGATGTATATGTGGGCTGAAGGGCCTGTTTCCATGATGTATATGTGGGCTGAAGGGCCTGTTTCCATGATGTATATGTGGGCTGAAGGGCCTGTTTCCATGATGTATATGTGGGCTGAAGGGCCTGTTTCCATGATGTATATGTGGGCTGAAGGGCCTGTTTCCATGATGTATATGTGGGCTGAAGGGCCTGTTTCCATGATGTATATGTGGGCTGAAGGGCCTGTTTCCATGATGTATATGTGGGCTGAAGGGCCTGTTTCCATGATGTATATCTAAACTAAATCAAACTATACTAAGCTCTCCGCCACATTAATCTGATTGTTTTACCCCCCCCCACCCCCGCCTTCTCCCCATAACCCCTGACAACCGTACTAATCAAGAATCTATCTTTCCCTGCCTTAAACAATATCAATTGACGGCCTCCACAGCCTTCTGTGTCATATTTAGACATATATATTCCGATTTCCATTTGAACCTTTAAACGATTCTTTATCCCTGGTAATGAATGTTGGCATCAAACCCATATCACAGTGAGTTGAGGAATGAGTGTAGATATCTTGGGAGATGATCTGTGTGGAGAATGTTGCTGCATCTAATCCCCAGTCAGTGTTGGTTTCATGTAATGATTCCAGTCAGTGCATCCCAACCGTCCAATCCCGGAGATAGACAAATTATGCTGGAGTAACTCAGCGGGTCCGGCTGCATCTCTGGAGAGAAGGAATGGATGAGGTTTCAGGTCGAGACCCTTCTTCAGGCTGAGAATCAGGGGAGATGGAAAGGAGAGGTATAGATGGTGACATAGAGAGATATAGAAGAAAGGAAAGAAAGAAATGGTAAAAATAGAGACGGAGAGCAGGAGAAATCACAGAGAGAGGATGGTGCAGAACTCTCATGGGAGAGAGTCATAGAGTCATAGGGTGATACAGCATGGAAACAGGCCCTTCAGCCCAACTTGCCCACACTGCCCAACATGTCCCAGCTATACTAGTCCCACCTGCCCACACTTCCCCCCCATATCCCTCCAAACCTGCTCTATCCATGTAACCATCTAACTGTGTAGGAAGGAACAGCAGATGCTGTTTTAAACCGAAGATAGACACAAAAAGCTTAACTCAGCGGGACAGGCAGCATCTCTGGAGAGAAGGAAAGGGTGACATTTCGGGTCGAGACCCTTCTTCAGACTGGTTAGCGATAAGGCAAACAAGAGTTATAGACGGTGATGTGGAGAGACAAAGACTAATGAATGAAAGATATGCAAAACGTAACAATGATAAAGGAAACAGGCCATTGTTAGCTGTTTGTCGGGTGAAAACGAGAAGCTAGAGCGACTTGGGTGGGGGAGGGATAGAGAGAGAGGGAATGCCAGGGGCTACCTGAAGTGAGAGAAATCAGTATCATACCACTAGGCTGTAAGCTGCCCAAGCGAAATATGAGATGCATTTAGCCTCACTCTGACAATGGAGGAGACTTAGGACAGGAAGGTCTGTTTATGAATGGTAAGGAGAATTAAAGTGTTCAGCAACCGGGAGATCAGGTAGGTTCAGGCTGGCTGAGCGAAGGTGTTCCGTGAAACGATCGCCCAGTCTGCGTTTGGTCTCGCCGATGTATAAGATACCACATCTTGAGCAACGGATACAGTAGATGAGGTTGGATGAGGTGCAAGCGAATCTCTGTGTAACCTGAAAGGACTGCCAGGGTCCCTGGGAAGAGTCGAGGGAGGAAGTATAGGGCATGGCCGTCCGAAGGGGGGGGTGCATTGAGTGCGACCGCACCCCCCTTTTCCCCCACAGAATAAGAACAAATCCTTAGGAAAAAAATAAATAAAAAATTCGGGGGAAAAAAAAAAGGGAAAAAAAATCATTTTCCACTTTATCGGAAAAGCTCCCGAAATTCTGGTGCCGGCTGCTGGATGATTTTGGAGAAAAAAATGCGACCATCCGCGCCCGCGCAGTTGGGGAAACGACACAAAATGACGCAGTCACTCCACGCGTGTGTAGTGGGCCCGGGCAGGATCAGACTGTGATTTGTACCCCACACATAGAGCTCGATGCCTCGTGTCATCTACTCCAGGTAAGTAGTGGAATATTGCGTTGCAGGAGGGGAAGTCTGTTTTTTATCCTCGGTTCGAACGGGCCCAGGGGGGGCGGGGGGGGGGCGGAGTGCGGTGTCTGCCCGCCCGGTCCAGCGCGTCCATCCGCGGCATCGAAGCCTCACCAACGGCCAGCCTGGGGGCCAAGCCATCTTCCCCCCACGCCACACCCACTGGCCCACGCCAACCCAACTGGGCCCACGCCACCACACTGGGCCCACGCCACCACACTGGGCCCACGCCACCACTGCTGAATAATTTTAAACAATATCAAATGATGTCAAACAATTCGAACCGCTTTCTTTTCCTTGATAACAATACTGAAACATATGAATTCCATTGTATGTGACATAAATGTACATTTTAATGGAATCATTATATACAGATGTAACATTTCCATTTCGAGATCGGGGGGGGGGGGCAAATATGCGTCAAGCCAATAGCCTAATCGTTAAAGAGCTAAAAGATAGCCTAATCGATAAAGAGCTGAGAAGCGGAATCAGAGCTGCCAAGGAAAGGTACTCTGAGAAGTTGAAGAGTAAGTTCTCAGCTAGTGACTCTTCTTCAGTTTGGAAGCGCATGCAAGAAATCACCAGCTATAAGAGGAAAGCCCCCCGCTCTTTGAACAATCGTCAGCTGACGAACAACCTGAATAAGTTTTACAGCAGGTTTGAAAATCAGAAACGTAACCCTGGTACCCCTTCCCCAACAAACACAGCCAGACCCCAGTCTGCAAAGAATGGACCCTGCACCCTCTCCTTCCCATTCATCACTTCACACCTACTTAAGGCAAGAGTCCAGTATGAAAAGAGTGGACCCTTTCCCACCCCAACCAACATATCACACCCAATTACTCATTTTTAACCAGTACCTGCAGAGATGCCTGCTTCAAAGTCACCACTATTGTCCCTGTACCCAAAAAGGTAAGGATTACTGGACTTAATGACTACAGGCTTGTCGCACTGACCTCTGTTGTCATGAAGACCGTTGACAGGCTTGTGCTGGCCAAACTGAAAAATATCACAATCCCTCTGCTGGACCCCCTGCAGTTTGCATATTGGGTCAATAGATCTGTGGATGACGCAGCCTGCACTTCATCCTCCAGCACCTAGACTGCCGGGGGCCTATGCGAGGATTTTGTTTTGTTGATTTTAGCTCTGCATTCAACACCATTGTGCCAGAGCTGCTACGCTCCAAACCTTCTGAGTTGACTATGCCTGAACCCCTCTGTCGGTGGATCACCAGCTTTCTGACAGACAGGAAGCAGCATGTGAGACAGGAAAGCATATCTCAGACCCGCAAACGTCCAGCATAGGAGCACCGCAAGATGCGTACTCTCCCCTCTCCTCTACTCTCGCCACACCAATGACTGCACATCCACAGACACCTCTGTCAAGCTTCTCAAGTTTGCGGACAACACAACCCTGATTGGACATCCAGGATGGGGATCTTTGTACTCTTTTCAGTTTGACATCTTTCCTATAACATGGTGCCCAGAACTGAACACAATATTCTAAATGCGGTCTCACCAACGTCTTATACAACTGCAACATGACCTCCCAACTTCTATACTCAATACTCTGACTGATGAAGGCCAGTGCCAAAATACATTTTGACCACCTGATATACCTGCGACACAACCTTCAAGGAACCATGCAACCATCAACCATTCCTCTGCCCACCTGGCTAATTCACAACCATCTTCACTATATGCAAAAGCACTCACTTCTGTATCATCAGCAAACTTGCTAAACTTGCCCTGTTCTGTGACGTTTCACAGAGTGCTGGAGTAACTCAGCGGGCCAGGCTGAGTATAGAGGTTGGGAGGTCATGTTGCAGTTGCATAAGAAGTTGGTGAGGCCGCATTCAGAGTATTGTATTCAGTTCTGGGCACCATGTTATAGGAAAGATGTCATCAAACTGGAAAGGGTACAGTGAAGATTTACGAGGATGTTGCCAGGACTAGAGGGCCAGCGTTATAGGGAGAGGTTGAGTAGGCAGGGACTCTATTTCATGGAGCACAGGAGAATGAGGGATGATCTAATAGAGGTGTATAAAATCATGATTTGAATATATATGGTTGAGTCTTTTGCCCAGAGTAAGTGAATCGTGGAGCAGAGGACATAAGTTTAAGGTGAAGGGCAAACGATTTAATAGGAATCTGTGGAGTATGTTTTTTACACAAAGGGTGGTAGGTGTATGGAACAAGCTGCCAGAGGAGGTAGTTGAGGCGGGGACTATCGCAACATTTAAGAAACAGTTAGACAGGTACATGGATAGGCTGGTTCGGAGGGATATGGATCAAACGTGGGCAGGTGGGACTAGTGCAGATGGGACATGCTGGGCCGAAGGGCCTGTTTCCACACTGTATCACTCTATGACCCTATCTTTCCCTCTCAAACCCATTCTCCTGCCTTCTCCCCATTACCTCTGACACCCGTATCAATCAAGAATCTATCAGTCTCCTCCTGAAAAATGTCCATTAACTTGACCTCCACAACTATCTGTGGCAATGAATTCCACAGTTCACCACCCTCTGACTTAAGAAATTCCTGCTCATCTCCTTCCTAAAGGAATGTCTTTTAATTCTGAGGCTGTGGCCACTGTTCCTAGACTCTCCCACTAGTGGAAACATCCTCTCCACATCCACTCCATCCAGGTTTTTACCAGGCTGGGACAGACGGCAACAGCTTCACACCGTGTCCCAAAGCTTGTGTCCGGTCCTGCATCACCCAAGGCAGCAGAGACGTTATAGGAGAGGGCAAGCACTGTAACAAAGTAGCGATGGTTTGGGTAACATTCAAGAATGTCTATGCATGGCAAATCAGGAATATTACTGAAAAACTGTCTTGATCCGAAATAAAATCTATACCTTTTTTCCAGAGATGCTGCCTGACTCACTGAGTTACTCCAGCTCTCTGTGACATGTCATCTATCCATGTTCTCCAGATATGCTGCCTGACCCGCTGAGTTATTCCAACATTCTGTGAAACGTCACCTATTCATATTCTCCGCAGATGCTGCCTGACCCACTGAGTTACTCCAGCACTTTGTGTCTATTTTCCCTTCACCCATCTGCCCAAGCCGACTCTGCCCCCTCCTTTCCTATGTTCCTTTCCACCCATAAACCTCTCTCTGCCTTTACATTTCACTCCTCTTTCAAATTTGCTCTACTTATCTACATGCATTTTTCTTCTTCACTTTTTAGTCATAGAATGATGCAGTGTGGAAACAGGCCCTTCAGCCCAACTTGCCCACACCGCCCAACATGTCCCATCTAAACTAGTCCCACTCACACGCGTTTGGCCCATATCCATCTAAACGTGTCCAAATGTCTCTTAAACATTAGGATAGTCCCAGCCTTAACTGCCTCCTCTGGCAGCTCGTTCCATACACCCAGCACCCTTTGTGTGAAAAAGCTACCTCTCAGATTCCTGCTAATTACTGAAATTTTGGTCATAAATTTGGGGCAAAAATGCTCCAAAATAAGGATCAGAATGCATCAGAGAGCATCTAAAACCCCAGAGCTTCCAGGGCCCGCTTGAGGGCCTGGCATCGAGGGACTTCACGCTTCGCGTTCGTGATGTGCGCAGCGCACACATTATTTCACATTACATTTTTTAAATCCTGTCATGCCACCCCCCTTTTTGGAAAGCTTCGTACGGGCCTGCTCACTGACTCACACACTCACTCACTCACTCACTCACTCACTCACTCACTCACTCACTCACTCACTCACTCACTCACTCACTCACTCACTCACTCACTCACTCACTCACTCACTCACTCACACACTCACACACTCACTCACTCACTCACTCGCACACTCACTCACTCACACACACACTCACTCACACACTCACACACTCACTCACTCGCACACTCACACACTCACTCACACACTCACACACACACTCACTCACTCACTCCCTCACTCGCACACTCACTCACTCGCACACTCGCACACTCACTCGCACACTCACCCACTCGCACACTCACTCACTCACTCACACACTCGCACACTCGCACACTCACACACTCACTCACTCACACACTCGCACTCAGACACACACTCACTCACACACTCACACACTCGCACACTCACACACTCATATTGTCTTCTTCCAGATAAGTTACTGGACTGGAAGCTAGTGTTCCAGAGGATTAAATCAACGACATGAGTTTAAATCTCAACCTAGCAGATGGAGAAGTTCAATTCAAGTAATTAAATAAATTGTCATTTACCTAAAAAAAATGCCAGACTGAATAGTAATGATCAGACTGAACGTAATTCTTTTCAGATTGAGTGACGATGGTTTCCAACCCGAAACATCACCCATCCCTTTTCTCCAGACAGGCTGCCTGACCCGCTGAGTGACTCTAGCATTTTGTATCTATATTTGGTATAAAGCAGCACTTGCAGTTCTTTGTTTCTACTGAACGTAACTATCCACCTGCTCACTAATATCCTTGAGAGAAGGAGATTGTCCTGAACCTGTTTTGAATCCAGAAATGACACTGTAATTGCCTGTTTTTCCCTCAATATCCACACCCACAAACAAATACCCAAATGTATTTAAAAAATTGATCAGTAGATTATAAATATATATCAGAAATAACAGAACGGGGAGATCCTGGGCGGCACTGCGGTGCAGCGGGTAGAGACCACGCCAGAGACCCAGGTTCAAGCATAAATTGTACATTCTCTCCGTGTCCGAATGGGTTTGCTCCGGGTGCTCCAGTTTCTTCCCACATTTCAAAGATGCACAGGTTTGTAGGTTAATTAGCTTGGTATAAATGTAACAATGGCTCTCATGTGTGAGTAGGGTAATGTTAATGTGCAGGCATCGCTGGTTGGTGCAGATTAGATAAGTGAAGAGGAAAAGATTAGTGTAGACAAATGTAGATCATTTACAGTCAGAAAAAGGTGAATTTATAATGGGGAACAAAGAAATGTTAGACCAGTACTTTGGTTTTGGTTTGGTTTGGTAAGTACTTTGGTTTTGTCTTCACTAAGGAAGACACAAACAATCTCCCAGAAATACTAGGGGACCGAGGATGTAGTGGGAGGGAAGAACTGAAGGGAATCCACGTCAGTCAGGGAATGGTGTTAGGTAAACTGTTGGGATTGAAGTCAGATAAAACTCCTGGGCCTGATGGTTTGCATCCCAGAGTACTCATGGAGGGAGAGAGAAAGCGGGGAATTATAGAACCGTTAGCCTTACATCGGTAGTGGGGAAGCTGCTTGAGTCGATTCTTAAAGATGTAATAGCAGCGCATTTGTAAAGCCTTCCACCGCCTGGCGCCTTGACTCGTGGATGGCCAGCTTGGCCAGGCCCAGGAGCAACCCACCCAGGACACCTTCAGCCCTACCCTCTCCCCTACGCACAGGGTATCCAAAGATGAGGATGGTGAGTGAAACATGCAGCCAGAAGGCAAGGAGCAACCCCTTTAGGTATTGAAACAGTGGCTGCTGCCTCACACACTCCATGTACACGTGGTACACAAACTCTTCCAGCCCGCAAAAGTAGCAGGCGGCCAGCGAGTCTTTGTACCACGAGAGAAACAGGTTGCAGGGAACACCTCGGTGCAATACCCTCTTCCCCAGGTCCATAATGTAGAGGGGGAGAATCCCTGCATAGAGGGACCAATGCATAACAAGCTTGGAGGGGATGATGGTATTGAACGCTGCACTGTAATCTACCAACAACATCCTGACATTTGTGTTTTTATTGTCCAAGTGGTCAAGTGCAGAGTGGAGATCCAGTGAGATTGCATCCTCCGTTGACCTGTTGTGGTGGTAGGCAAACTGTAATGGGTCAAGTTTCTTGTTGAGGTGGGAGTTGATATGTGCCATTACCAACCTCCCAAAGCACTTCATCACCATGGATGTTAGTGCCACTGGTTGATTGTCGTTGAGGCACGTTACCTTACTATCTATACCAAAGGTCCCATTGCAGTCCTGAGTGAGTTCAGCACTCTTGGCCATGGTGTTTGTCAGGTGAGATTTGGGGGTGGAGATTGGAGAGTCAAAATGTCAAACAGCACGGAAACAGACCCTTCGGTCCCATATCTATGTCCACCAAGATGTCGAAAGCAGCTAGTCCCATCTGCCCGCATTTGGCCCAAATCCTTCTAAGCTTCTCCTATCCATGAACCTGGTCAAATGTATTTTAAATACTGTAATTGTAACCATGCCTACAGTTACCTCTGGCAGCTTCTTCATTCATTCATTCATTCATTCATTCATTCATTCATTCATTCATTCATTCATTCATTCATTCATTCATTATTCATTCATTCATTCAATCATTCATTCACTCATTCAATCATTCATTCATTCATTCATTCATTCATTCATTCATTCATTCATTCATCATTCATTCATTCATTCATTGTCCCCATTTACCGCAGTAGTTTATGACACAAATTCTTCCCTCCCTTCTCTTTCTGCTCCCCACTCCCCTTCTACCAGATTCCCCTCTTTCCCATCTCTATCCCTCCCCTATCTCCACCGCTCCTCTATCCTCTCTGCCGTCCCTCCTTCCCCAGTCCTCACCACTCTCTCCACCTCATTTCTCCCTTCCACCCATTCATACATTCATGTCATAGGAGCAGAAGTAGGCCATTCGGCTCACCGAGTCCACTCCACCATGCTATCAAGGATGATCTATCTTTCCCGCTCATCCCCATTCTCCTGCTTTCTCCCCATAACCTCTGCCAACCTTACTAATCAAATATCAAATATCTGTCAATCTCCGCCTGTAAAATAACCATTGACTTGGCCACCAACGCCTTCTGTGGCAATTAATTCCACAGATTCACCACCCTCTTACCAAGGAGATTCCTCCTCATCTGCTTTCTAAAGGTCCATCCTTTTATTCTGAGGTTATGCTCTCTGGTTCTAGACTCTCCCACACATGGGGACATCCTATCCACAACCACTCTATCCAGGCTTTGCACTATTTGGCAAGTTTCAATGAGGTTCCCCCTCATCTGTCTAAACTCGAAAGCATTCTGCCTCCATCCTCTCCCTCCCTCTCCCTTCCATTCCCTCCCTCCCTCTACATTCCTCTCCCCCGTAGTGAGAATATAACCCGGGTCTCGTGCATTGCTAGGCTTCAACTCTACTTGATGGGCCGAATGGCCTAATTGTGCTTCTATTACTCATGAACTTCTCCAGAGATATTGCCTGACCCGCTGAGCTACTCCAGCACCGTCCTTCCTTACACCTCTTTCCCCCTAACTCTATCTCTCCCCCATCCTTCCTTCTGCACATCACATTGTAGCACCTTACCATCCACCCTCACCCAGACCTGCCCTCCCTCCCCATTCCCTGCCTTCTCTCCAGCTCCCCTCCCCTCCCAGTCTCTTAGTTTGTCAAGATCACTTTAAGTTGCCGATATCTCTCTTAATCACTGACATTCCGCCCTTCTCACAGGGCACCTGAGACACTGAGACTGGAGCCGTGTGGACTCAAATTCACCAGACTCACCCAGAGACTGAGAGACGCCTGCAATTTAAATCGCGAACTGACCAGAAACCACAAGTCCACCTGAAGATTGTGCAGACCTCTTCTTTCACCCGGAGACCGACAAGACCTCCAATTTCACCCGGACATTGACCGGACCTCCAACTCCACTTTCAAAGATCACTGTGTTGCCGGTATCTCTCGTAATCACTGGCACTCCGCACTTCTCACAGGGAGAGAATCTTTAAAATATTTAAAATAATATTATAAAAATATGATGTGAAATGATCCAATTCTGCCTGTCTATTCATGCCTTGCTCTAGAAGGTCCATCTTCAAATTTTGATAATCTTGTGAGTGTTTTTTCAAATAATTTTGGGTTTGTAATTACCTAAAATATTGGTTATTTTCCAAATTGTATTGAAGCTGTAAGTCTTGGAATGGTAAAAATGTTCCCTCTTCATACAATCATCCCAAGTCTTAATTCCTAATCGTTCCCAGAGGGTAAACGTTTTGTCAATGGTCGATGGCTTAAACGCCAAGTTGTTAGCTATCAGTGAGAGAAGCGAAAGATTTCTTCATTTAAGAGAGGATTTTATTTGTCTCCAAATTCGTATTGTGCTGTGAATCATCGGGTTTCTCTTATATATTATGTTCTTCCGTTTTATTGGGGAGAAAAGGATCGCTCCTATGTTAAAAGGAGTACAATCCTCCTTCTCCATTATTGTCCATTCTGCCTGTTGTGTTGAACTGTCCAACCAGTACATTATATTTTTAATGTTCACTGCCCAATGGTAGTACATAAAAGTGGGAAGTGTGAGTCCACCGTATTCTTTAGGTTTACATAAATGTCTTCTTTGAATTCTATGGGATTTATAGACCCATATGAAATTTGTAATGTATGAGTCAATTTGTAAAAACAAGTTTTTAGGTATGTATGTAGGTATTGATTGGAATAAATACAGTATTTGTGGAAGAAAAATCATTTTAATGGGATTTATTCTGCCTATTAAGGACATCGGTAGTGTTTTCCAAAATTGGATCGACGTTTGTAATTTAGTAAATAAGGGCAGGTAATTTCCCAGTTGTTGTCAGGTAACTGTACCATCCTATCACAACCAGAGAGCAATGCTGAACTACTATCTACCTCTTTGGTGACCATCAGACTATCCTTGATCAGTCTTTGCTGGCTTTACCTTACGCTAAACGTTATTCCCTTAGCATGTTTTGATACGCTGTAAATGGCTTGTTTGCAATCATGTCTTGTCTTTCTGCTGACTGGTTAGCATGCAACAAAGGCTTTCCACTGTACCTCGGTACACATGATAATAAACTGAACTGAACTGAACTGATTCAGGCAGTAAACAAATCCTTCGGCTCACTGAGTCCGTGCCAAATATCAAACACTCACAATCTCCCGCTTCTTTGACAATAGACAATAGGTGCAGGTGTAGTCCATTCGGCCCTTCGAGCCATCACCGCCATTCACTGTGATCATGGTTGATCATCTACAATCAGTAATCCATTCATGCCTTCTCCCCATATCCCTTGATTCCGTTTTAAGAGCTCTCTTGAAAGCATCCAGAGAATTGTGGGGCCTTCTGAGGCAGCGAATTCCACAGATTCACAACTCTCTGGGTGAATTTTTTTTTCCTCTTCTCTGTTCTAAATGACCAACCCCTTATTCTTAAACTGTGGTTCCTGGTTCCGCACTCCCCCCGACATCGGAAACATGTTTCCTGCCTCTAGCGTGTCCAATAATAATCTTATGTTTCAATAAGATCCCCTGTCATCCTACTAAATTCCAGAGTATGCAAGCCCAGCTGCTCCATTTATTCAACATATGACAGTCCAGCCTTCCCAGGAATTAACTTTGTGAACCTCAATATTGTTATAGACAATTTTCTACCCTGGAAAAAAGATTTGGAAAAAAGTCTACCCAATCTATGCCTCTCATGGTTTTATATATTTTCACTCAGCCTCACTTGCTCCGGAGAAAACAGTCCAAGTCTGTCCAACGTCCCTTTACAGCTGATACATTTTGATCCGGTTATCATTCTGATAAACCTCTTCTGCATCCTCACCAAAGCCTCCACATCCTCCCTGTAATGGGGTGACCAGAACTGCACACAATACTCAATAAGCAGACTATCCAACGTTTTATAAAGGTGCAACATCATGATCTGATTCTATGTAGAGTCATAGAGTTGAACAGCACTGTGGTGCAGTGGTACTGTAGCTGCTGACTCACAGCTCCAGAGACCCGGGATCAATCCTGACCTTAGGTGCTGTCTGTACGGAGTTTGTACATCCTGCCTGTGACTGCGTGGGTTTCACCGAGTGCTCTTGTCCAAAAGACATTCAGCTTTGTAAAGTAATTTAGTTTATTGTCACGTGTACCGAGATACAGGATAAATGGATATGATTAGAGCAAGATAAAGTCCAGTAAAGTCTGATTAAACATAGCTTAGTTTAGTTTGGAGATACAGCGTGGAAACATGTCCATCTGCCCACCAAGTCCACACCGACCAGGCAAACCCCGCACATTAACCCCCTACACACTCTAGAAGTCATTTACCTTTATACCAAGCCAATTAACCTACAAAGTGTACGTCTTTGGAGTGTGGGAGAAAACAATCCAAGTCTGTCCAACGTCCATTTACAACTAATTCACTTTAATCCAGGTATCATTCTGGTGAACCTGCATCCTCTCCAAAGCCTCCACATCCTGCATATAAGTGGACGACCAGAACTGCACACAATACGCAATAAGCAGACTAACCAACATTTTATAAAGGTGCAGCATCACGACCTAATTCATACAGCATGGTGGCTCAGCGGTAGAGTAGCTGCCTCACAGCGCCAGAGATCCGGGGTTTCATCCTGACTACTGGTGCTGCCTGTACGGAGTTTGTAAGTTCTGCCTATGACCACGTGGGTTTTCCCCTGGTGCTCCGGTTTCCCCCCACACTCCAAAGACGTACAAGTTTGTAGATTAATTGGCTTTGGTAAAAATAGTAAATTGTCTCTAGTGTGTAGGATGGTGCTAGTGTATGTGGTTATCGCTGGTCGGCGTGGAGTCGGTGGGCTGAAGAGCCCCTTTCGGCACTGTATCTCTAAACCACACTAAATTAATTATAGCGTGGAAGCAGACCCTTCAGCCTACAGCGTGGAAGCAGGCCCTTCGGCCTAATTTACACCGACCAACATGTCCTATCTACACTAGTCCCACCTGCCTGCGTTTGGCCCATATCCCTCTAAACCTATCCTATCCATGTAACTGTCTAAATGTTTCATAAACCTTGCAATAGATCCTGCCTCAACTATCTCCTCAGGAAGCATGTTCCATACCCTTCAGGTTCCTATTAAATCTTTCTCCCCTCACCTTAAACCTATTCCCCTCTCACCTTAAACCTATGCACACTCAATGCTTCTGATGAAGTGTCCTGCTTCATCTCAGCACAGTGCATCTCTCCACAGACGCTGCCTGACCTGCCGAGGGTTTCTGTTATTATTTACCTACACCTTCTGTGATAAAAGGGCGTCACGGTGGCACAGCAGTAGAGTTGCTGCCTTACAGCACATTCAGTGCCGGAGACCCGAGTTCCATCCTGACTACCGGTGCTGTCTGTACGAACTTTGTACATTCACCCTGTGACTGCATGGGTTTGCTCCGAGATATTCGGTTTCCTCTCACACTCCAAAGACGTACAGGTTTGTGTTAATTGGCTTTCTATAAATATAAAATTGTCCCTAGTGAGTGTAGGATAGTGTTAATGTGCGGGGATTGCTGATTGGTGCAGACTCAGTGGGCCAAAGAGCCTGTTTCCGCGCTGTATCTCTAAAATTAAGTCTGCATTTTATTTAGCATTTTCATTTCCAATTCTTGTTGTTTACTTGCAGGCGATTCTAAATCCTTTAAAGCCTCGCATGTCTCTCTCCAAAGGTATTTTATCTATCGTTAACATCTGGGCACTGGCGTCTTGTTTCTCTCTGCCTCACGCTATTTACCAGATGTTGTTTCACTCCGTGTACAGGTAAATGTTACTGAAATACCTCCCTTCCCCATCCCACTGCCCCTATCACTCATCCCAGCCTTGTGGAGTAGTGAGTTGATGTCTACAGCACTCTAGCTTCTGGGCCCAAAACATAGGTCACAAAGTCATATAGCATGTATACAGGCCATTCAGCCCAACAGGTTCATGCTAACCATCCATATTAATCCCATTTACAAGATTTAGGGATGGCACAGTGGCACAACGGTAGAGTTGCTACCTTACAGCGCCAGAGATTCAGGCTCGATCATGACTACAGGTGCTGACTGTACGGAGTTTGTATGTTCTCCCCATGACCTGCGTGGGTTTTTCTGGGCTAGTAGGTTAACTTGTTTCGGTAAAATTGTAAATTGTAAACCAAACTAAACTCAAATTACAGTCATCCAGCGTGGAAATAGGCCCTTCGGCCCAACTTTCCAACATCGACCAACATGCCCCATCTAAACTAGTCCTACCTGCCTTCGTTTCACCCATATCCTTCTACACCTATCCTATACATGTACCTGTCCAGATGTTCCAAAACCATAGTGATGGTAGGTTCTATCTACTATCTACCACAAATACCTCCTCAATCAGCTCGATCTATACATCTACCCTCCTTGGGCCGAATTGCTGCCTTGCAGCTCCTGAGGCCTGGGTGCGATCCTGACTACGGGTGCTGTCTGTACAGAGTTTGTACGTTTAAGAAAGATCTGCAGATTCTGGGAAAATCGTGGATAGACACAAAATGCAGGAGTAACTCAGCGGGTGAGGCAGCATCTATGGAGAGAAGGAATTGGTGACGTTTCGGGTCAAGACCCTTCTTCAGACTCTGAAGCGTCATCAATTCCTTCTCTCCATAGATGCTGCCTCACCCGCTGAGTTGCTCCAGCATTTTGTGTCTACCCCAGAGTTTGTACGTACACCCTGTGACTGCATGGGCTTTCTCCAGATGCTCTGGTTCCTTCCTGTATAAAGACTGGGCTTCAGCCCCATCCTACCGTTTTGGGCTATGATTACTGCAGTTTGTCTCTTGGAAAACCAGCTAAAAAAAACATGGAGTATGTGATTTAATATATCAGTAATCCACAAATATAACTTTCTATAACTCTCCCCGATAATAGCTCACAATACCACCAAATATTAACTTGCCATTTATAAATTTATGATTCCACTAGCTCGTCTGGTCTTCACTAAAAGCTTATATTACAGTAAATTTGGGAAATATCCTGCTACTTTGAAACGAGAAAACCAAAGGTAGAGAGAAACACATTTCCAGCTCCACTGCCATTCAAACCAATAAGAGTTTACTAACCACTTTAATGGCAATGCCTTTTTGAAGTATAGAAAAAAGTATACAAATATCTGAATAAATTGTCATTCACCCTTCATTCACCCCTCTAGTTTAATTCATCCCAAAATAATTTTGTTTGCCCTTGGGTGAACCATTCACCGGTTTAAGAAGCACTGGTCGACAGAAAGGTGATCAGAACTGCACACAATGAAGTCAGTTCGAATCCCACAAATGCAGTTGTGGGAATTTTAATTCATCAAGTCTACCCTGCCATTCAATCATGTCTGATCTATCTTTACCTCTCAACCTAATTCTTCTGCCTTCTCCCCATAACCCCTGACACCTGTACTAATCAAGAATATACCTATCTCTGTCTTAAAAATATCAATTGGCCTCAACAGCCTTCTGTGGCAGAGAATTCCACAGATTCACCACCTCACCGTTCTCCACACCCTCAACTCATGAAACCTCAAACACGCTTTCTCCGCTTGTCCCTTCCTTCCAGAGAGAAGATCATCAGGATTCATTACGTCCCCGCTTTTCCAAAGCCTTCAGAAGTCTTCAGAAGATATTTCGACCTGTCAACCTTCATGCTGTTCTACATCCTGCCGTTGGTGGTGATCACCGTAGTTTCCTCCGCGGTGAGCAAGAAGCCATTGGTGAGGTACACCATTGGTGCCGTCACAGAAGCCGAGGCCGCTGCTCAACGCCGCGGGAAGAAGAGGACCATCAAGATGATCTTCATCATCATGGCCTTTACCCTCTGTTGGTTCCCCCTCAACGTCTACACCCTCCTGCTCACCGGCCAACGTGTCCAATTCAACAACACCCTCTACTTTGCCTTCCACTGGGTGGCCGTGAGCAGCACATGTTGGAACCCCTTCATCTACTGTTGGATGGACAACAGGTTCCGCTCCAACCTCATGACCCTTATGGCCAAGTGTGGGGGGAGAAGGAGGAGAGGAGGCAAGATCCTGGCGCTCACCGCGGCCAGCGGAGACGGGAGGCAGTCGGGGGTGAGATTGGAGGACAAGCCTGGCCTATCCACGGAGAATTTGAGTTGCTACCTTGGTGGGCGCAGGGGTAACAATGGGGAGGTGAGTACAGTTTAGACTTTACAGATTCCCCGTTGAAACTTGGTTTCATGTTCAGCCCAGGTATTATTGGCCAAGGCATCTGTACCTGTGCTGTATTGTTCTATGTTTAGTTTAGTTCACTTCAGTTTAGTTCAGTTAGTTCAGTTAGTTAGTTTAGTTCAGTTTTGTTTAGTTTAGAGATATCAACAATCACAATCGACCACCTAAAATTCTTAAAGGTTGGTCAGGCTAAATGCAGGAAAAATGTTCCCCATGTTGATGAGTCCAGATCCAGCGGTTGCAGTTATGAATTTGGGGTAGGCCATTTAGGACTGAGATGAGGAAAAACCGTTTCACCCAGAGTCGTGATATTGTGGAATTCTCTGCCACAGAAGGCAGTGGAGGCCAATTCACTGGATGTCTTTGATGAGAGAGTCAGATTTAGGTCTTAGGGCTTAAATAATCAAGGGATATTGGGGAAATGCGGGAACGGGGTAATGATTTTAGATGATCAGGCATGATCTTATTGAATGGCGGTGCTGGCTGGAAGGGCTGAATGGCCTACTCCTGCACCAATTATCTGTTTCTATGTTTCTACCCGTACAAACTGGTTCTATGTTATCCTACTTTCTCACCCACTCCCTGCGCTCTATGGGGCAATTTACACAGGGCCCATTAACCTGCAAACCCGCACGTCTTTGGGATGTGGGAGGAAACCGGAGCACCCAGATAGAACCCACGTGGTCACAGAGGAAACTCCACACACGCATGCACACACACGTACTCACACACACTCGCACACGCACATATATACATACACACACGTGCACACACGCACATGCACGCACACTCACACGCAAATATCTACACACACATTCTGTGGAAGAAAAATTAATATCCTTTTTTATTTAATTTTGATTGGAATTGTACAAGGTAACAAAAGGATGTATTGGAGAAGAGAATTGTAAATCTTTGTCCTGACCAGGTGTAGAAGAGAATCCGTGGGAAACAGCAAAGTAGATTCGATGTACTTACCTCCTGTTTGGGAATATGTTGTAGGGTGGATGTTAATGTAAATATGAAGTAGTTCAGCTGATAACGAAGTTTGTTTACATTCCTGAGGAGTTACAGTGGATCACCCTCACCCCCGACCGCTAGCAGCGTAGATACGTGGTAGTATATGTGAGGCTTATGATCGGCTCGGAAATGGGGATGGTGACTTGGACCACTTGAAAGGTGAGATAGAATAATGTCAAGATTCCCTTGTTTTGTGTTTGATTTGTATTAACCATTTGTTGTTGAATAAGATTAACAAGCGAACTGTATGTTATGACTAATGAAATAATTGGTATCCATGTGGTGATAGAATGTTTTCGTAGAATAGTATTGGCTTGATATAATTGTAAATTGTCCCCTAGTGTGTGTAGGATTGTGCTGGTGTGCGGGTATCGCTGGTCGGTGCAGACTCGGTGGATCAAAGGGTCTTTTTCCGCGCTGTATCTCTAAACTAAACTAAACTAAACTGAACTGAATGAAACTAAAATGAACTAGACTGAACTAAACTAAACTAACCTGAACTAAACTAAATTAAACTAAACTCTACTGATCTGAACTAAACGGAACTGAACTAAATTAAACTGAACTGACCTGAATTCTATACAAAACTAAACTAAACTGAAGATAGACTGGAGTATGCTGAAGTAACCCAGCAGGACAGGCAGCATCTCGAGAGAGAAGGATTGGGTGACATTTCGTGTCGAACTAAACTAAACTGAACTGAACTGAACTAAACTTAAATTGACTTAACTCAACTAAACACACCACGCACCTTGGTGTCATTTGGTGTAGGGTTGACAAGGGGCTCTCTGCTCTCACTTACACCACTCCACCCACCCCGAGACCTCCTCTCCCCTCTCCGTTAGCTGGCAGGTATCACCCCCTACTTCCTTGAAGCCGGCACAGCATTTACCCGGTGATTGCTGGCATCCACTTCCAGCAACGTTGCCAGTCAATTAGCTTCACCTCCACCTCCTGTAGCATTGACGATCGTATCTCTGCGGACATGAGACAGAGACACAGCGTGGAAACGGGTCCTTCAGCCCATTGAGACCACGCCGACAAGCGATCTCCCCGTACACTAGCACTATCTTACACACATCAGGGTTAAAATCTTTATCAAAGTCATTTAACCAACAAAACCTGCACATCTTCTGAGTGTGGGATGAAACCGGAGCACCCGGCAAAATGCCCACTGGGGTCACGGAGACAGCGTGCAAACTCTGTAAAAACAGCACCCCAGGTCAGGATTGAACCCGGGTCTCTGGTGCTGTAAGGTAACAACTCTCTAGCTGCACCACCAATCAGGGGGAACAAGGGTGTGAGTGTGTGTGTGAACATGTTTATGCGGGCAGACAAGGGTATGTGGGTGTAACACAGTACATCTTGGGAGGGATATGGATCAAATGCAGGCAGGTAGAACTAGTGTAGATGGTCCTATCCATGTTCCTGTCCAACTGATTATTAAATGTTGGGATAGCCCCCGGCCTCCTCCAGCAGATTGCTTATATATAAATATATACTCGACCAAGTGCAGACCCATTCCCCCAACACCCTTCCCCAATGCAACTGAACCCGTTCCTGAATGTAAGATTCCACCACTCCCCTGCCTCCATCAGCAAAAATTCCAATTGCACTTCCCCTGCCTGCTGCAGCAGTTCCAATTGGCCCTCCCCCTCCTGTTGAAATATTCCATTGAGGTGAAAAGTTCAGTGTTCCTGTCTTGCAACTTTGTATCAAAGTGTGTTGGAAGCTGGGAGGAAGGATTTTACCAGTAAAAATCTTGTTAAAGTTAGCATTTTTAAAGCTTTAATTGAGAATAACATGAAATATAGGATGAAATCTTGTGAACTTGATTATAGAGAGGTCGGTAAAATTGTGAGTTAGAATATGTAAAGATCTTAGCGGTACGGGTTTTGAAGGAGATACAAATATAACACACACACAAGATGAGAGTTTTATAGGTATGTAGATAGATATATCTATATTACTAAAAGTCTGATCTTGACCGCTTTTGGCTCGCTGTGGTGTGATTTCCGAGAGAACACCGCCACCTACGGCCGTCATTTTTGGACACCTCGCTCAGAGCCCCTCTCCGCCTTCCTGGACCAGAGAATTTTTCCCATTGATGAAAAATCAGAGAAATATTAATGTTTAAATATAATTTGCCATTCTCTCAGCTGCCCCTGCTGGAGGGAGGGGGAGGGACTATAACACCAGGAAGTGGTGTGCCTCACTCAATCTCTGCAAGATGGAGGTAGCCAGAGGGTAGGTCCCTTGCAGTCAGAAACAGGCGAATTGATCATGGGGAACAAAGACATGGCAGACCAATTGAATAACTACTTTGGTTCTCTCTTCACTAAGGAAGACATAAATAATCTGCCGGAAATAGCAGGGGACCGGGGGTCAAATGAGATTGGGGAACTGAGTGAAATCCAGGTTAGCCGGGATGTGGTGTTAGGTAAATTGAATGGATTAAAGGCCGATAAATCCCCATGGCCAGATAGGCTGCATCCCAGAGTACTTAAGGAAGTAGCTGCGGAAATAGTGGATGCATTAGTGATAATTTTTCAAAACTCTTTAGATTCTGGAGTAGTTCCTGAGGATTGGAGGGTAGCTAATGTAACCCCACTTTTTAAGAAGGGAGGGAGAGAGAAAACGGGGAATTACAGACCAGTTAGTCTAACATCAGTAGTGGTAAAACTGCTAGAGTCCGTTATTAAGGATGGGATAGCAGCACATTTGGAAAGTGGTGAAATCATTGGACAAAGTCAGCATGGATTTATGAAAGGTAAATCATGTCTGACGAATCTTATAGAATTTTTCGAGGATGTAACTAGTAGAGTGGATAAGGGAGAACCAGTAGATGTGTTATATCTGGACTTTCTATAGGCTTTCGACAAGGTCCCACATAAGAGATTAGTATGCAAACCTAAAGCACACGGTATTGGGGGTTCGGTATTGATGTGGATAGAGAACTGGCTGGCAGACAGGAAGCAAAGAGTAGGAGTAAACGGTCCTTTTCACAATGGCAGGCAGTGACAAGTAGGGTACCGCAAGGCTCAGTGCTGGGACCCCAGCTATTTACAATACTCGCTAGAATCTAGAAGATTGAGGGGGGATCTTATAGAAACTGATGCAGTATAATGTGGATAAATGTGAGGTTATCCACTTTGGTGGCAAAAAACAGGAAAGCAGACTATTATCTGAATGGTGGCCGGTTAGGAAAAGGGGAGATGCAACGAGACCTGGGTGTCATGGTACACCAGTCATTGAAAGTAGGCATGCAGGTGCAGCAGGCAGTGAAGAAAGCGAATGGTATGTTAGCATTCATAGCAAAACGATTTAAGTATAGGAGCAGGGAGGTTCTACTGCAGTTGTACAGGGTCTTGGTGAGACCTCACTTGGAGCATTACATACAGTTTTGGTCTCCTAATCTGAGGAAAGACATTCTTGCCATAGAGGGAGTACAGAGAAGGTTCACCAGACTGATTCCTGGGATGTCAGGACTTTCATATGAAGAAAGATTGGATAGACTCAGCTTGTACTTGCTAGAATTTAGAAGATTGAGGGGGGATCTTACAGAAACTTACAAAATTCTTAAGGGGTTGGACAGGCTAGATGCAGGAAGATTGTTCCCGATGTTGGGGAAGTCCAGAACAAGGGGTTACAGTTTAAGGATAAGGGGAAAATCTTTTAGGACCGAGATGAGAAAAACATTTTTCCCACAGAGAGTGGTGAATCTCTGGAATTCTCTGCCACAGAAGGTAGTTGAGGCCAGTTCATTGGCTATATTTAAGAGGGAGTTAGATGTGGCCCTTGTGGCTAAAGGGGTCAGGGGGTATGGAAAGAAGGCAGGTACAGGATACTGAGTTGGATGATCAGCCATGATCATATTGAATGGCGGTGCAGGCTCGAAGGGCCGAATGGCCTACTGCTGCACCTATTATCTATGTGTCTATGTTTTTATGTCTCTCTGAGCTCTGAATAACACTGAACACATGTCTACTAAACTGTGAGTGCCCTTAATGTGGTTTGAAAATGAAAATATGGTTGGTTTGAAGTAAAAAGGCACTGCCTGCAAATGGTTGCCTGGGAAGTTTGGTTTGACGTGAAAAGGCATTGCCTGCAAATGGTTGTTTGGGAGGATGGGGTTGAAGTGAAAAGGCACTGCCTGCAAATGGTTGTTTCGGGGGTTTGGGTTGAAGTGAAAAGGCACTGCCTGCAAATGGTTGTTTGTCTAAACTTGACAACTTCCTGTTTGCACTAGATTGATTTTAGATGAAATGCTACCACTTACGGCTGTGATTTTTGGCCATCTTATTCAGTCCCCCTCCGCTCATGAGGTGCAGAGGATTCTTCCCATCAATGAAAAACAAAAGTGTTATTAGTGTTTAAAAATTGTTGAGAATCTCTCTCCTCTCAATCACGCCATGAAGGCCACATCTTTTCCGGTGGGAGGGGGAGGTATTATAAAACCCAGAAGTGTGGGTGTGGCTCAGTCTCTGCATGATGGGGGAGGGAGAGGTTACGACTCTGTCTGAGCTGTGAATCAACTGAACACACTGAATGTCTACTGAACTGTGAGTGTGGTGTTTTGTGTGGTTTTATGGTGGTTTTTATGGTGGTTTCACCCTGCTTGAAATAGTATGAAACTGCATTTGAATGTGGTGGCCTTGCACCCTGCATGAGGTGGTATGAAACTGCATTTGAATGTGGTGTCGTTGCACCTTGCTTGAAGTGGTATGAAATTGCACTTGAATTTGGTGGCCTTGCACTCGGCTTGAAGTGGTTGAAAACTGCACTTGAATTAGGTGGCCTTGCACCCTGCTTGAAGTGGTAGGAAACTGAACCCGAATATGGTGGCCTTGCACCCTGCTTGAAGTGGTAGGAAAATGGATTTGAATTTGGTGGCCTTGCACTCTGTTTGAAATGGAATTTCAAGGAATAGCCGTGAGTCAACTGCCAGCCCACTAGCCGCGAGTGAGCTGCCAGCACATCAGGCTTGAGGGACTGAGCTGCTACCCCAAGAATCCATTTGGCCCACAATATCCATACTAGCCCTCTGGAGACCAGTAGTCCCTGCAGCCAACAACACCCATACTAGCGCTCCAGAAAGCCCCCCCCCCTCCCCACTGGCCACCAATATTGGAATTGGTGGAGAGGTGGAATATTGCGTCCCGTGTGAACATGAGACCGAACGGGTCCCACTTAGTCTAGTCATATATTAAAACTCTGATCTTGTACGTGTTTATATGTGTGTGTGTGGATATGTCTTCACAAAAACACTTTGTGGTAACAATAACATTTTACATATACAGGTCGACATTTTTCCCATCGAGGCCGAGTACCTAAACTGACGATTTTATACTTTATTTCTCGACTTATTACTGATTAAAGTTTTAAAATGTCAAAAGACTTTAAATTTATAACGACCAGTTTACACTGATGACGTCACAATAGCTCGGCTCGCAGCCCATCTCACATACAGAATCTTCCACACGCTTTGAGTGAAGTCACCCCTCTGACCCCACCCCCCGGCTTATTCACACCCCCCCACAGTTTATTTACACTCCCCCCCCAGCTTATTTACACTCACTCCTCCCTGCTTATTTACACTCCCCCAAGTTTATTTACACTCCCACCCACCCGGGTTATTCACACTCCCCCCCCACCAGGTTATTCACACTGTCCTCCCATGGTTATTCACACCCCGCACCCTCCCCCCTGCCAACTGCCTCTCTACCCCTTCACCATTCCTGTCTACTACCTCCTCCCCTCCCTCTCTTCCCCTCTCTACCACCTTCCTCTCTTCCATCCCCATCCCTCACTAAACCCTTCCTCTCTAAGCCCTCTCCTCTCTACTACCTCCTTCCCCTCCCTACTTCTCTACTACCACCCTCGACCCCCCATGGAAAGTGGAATTCCATATACAAACACTCTCAGACCCCCTCTCCCAGACGCCTTGGATGAGATCCAGTGCTGTGGACCTACTCTACAAGGGATCTGTTATTCTATATATAACCCACCGGAGCCCTGTATGTTGATCCCAGGCACTAAATGAGTCATAACAGCCAAAAGATGTGATAGAATAATACAGCATGGAAACATGCACTTCGGCCCTACTGACCACATCGACCAACACGTCCCACCACTCCCTGTTTGCCCCACCAACCCCAGTAACAGCCAAAACGTTCAGAATGTTTTAAACATACCTTCAGGCATGTGTGCCATGTGACACTCCCAATCCCCTGTTTGGGCCAGATGATTTATGTATCCTATATGTAATGTTTCTTTCCTTAATTGCCTGCCACTGGTCAACAATAGGTCTCCACATTGCTACATTGACGCTTCTACCCCTTCTTAAATCAATGGACAACAGGCGGAGTAGGCCATTCCTCCGGCACATTCCCGTCTCTAATGACATCAGAAATTTCTCCATAGCCCACTGCTATTTCACACTAGCTTCCTTCAATGTCCAGGAACCTTCCACACCAAAGACACATCCACAGACACATTCTCAAAAGTGGCAGTACCCCTCCTCTTTTCACCCATATTCCCTGCACTCACTGTTTCCCTTACCTCACATAATCAATGTCTTCTCCTTGGTCGAAATACCAAGAAATGAAACTCCTTCTCCCCAATCTCGTTTGGGCTTCCAGACAGTTGCCACTCGACTCTACATACCAATTTTATCCCTCGTCCATCCTTTTGCTTTAATATAGCGGCAAAGTCTTTATTTACTTCACCTACAACCAAACCAACCTACATTCAGTTGTAGCGTTCTAATTCCTTTCTGAAGACCGTCACATCTTTATCTCCTCAACTCCTCATTTACGCCATGAAGCCTAAACTTTGTAGCTTCCCTCTCGTTTCCAACCCCGTGTCCAATGTCCCTTGAAAACCATGGCTTTTACAATTTACGGCCTCAACCGAACAGGGCATTGATTCTGCACTCTTCAAATTTTCACCTTCAAATGTACTCACTCTCACACATCTCCCATAAAACACACACTCACCACATTTACACCTTTTAAATGCACTTCGCACTCCTCAACAATTAGCTTTCTCCAATCAAAAACACAACCCAGGTCCAGTTTGTCCCTCTCCATAATTATATGAAACAATGGTATTGTGCATCACTGGACGAACTTTTCCCCAACGCATACCTCTGCACACTGACCCATCTCATTTCCTAACTGTGAGGCCAGTACTGCCCTTGTCTAGTGGTACTTCTATGTGTTGTTAAAAAACTATCCTGACACATTTTACAAACGTCCAACCCATCCAGCCCATCTACAGAATGTGTTTCCCATCTATGTGTGGAAATTGAATCTCCTAGTGTCAGTACCTGTGTTGTGTGTGTGTCTGTGTGTGTATGTGCGTGTGTGTGTGTGATCTATGTGGTAGTGTGTGTGTGTCTGTGGTTGTGTGTGTGTGTCTGTGAGTGTGTGTTGTGTATGTGGTGTGCCTGTGTGGTCTGTGCGTGTGTGATGGTGTGTGTGTGTGTGATGGTGTGTCTGTGTGTGTGTGTGTGTGTGTGTGTGTGTGTGTGTGTGTGTGTGTGTGTGTGTGTGTGTGTGTGTGTGTGTGTGTGTGTGTGTGTGTGTGTGTGTGTGTGTGTGTGTGTGTGTGTGTGTATGTGTTAGTATGTGTGTGTGTGTGACTGTGCGGGTAAGTGTCTGAAATATGTGTTGTATGTGTATGTGTGTATGTAATGTATGTAGTTCTTCAGACTGAGAGTCAGGGGAGAAGGAAACGAGAGATATAGACGGTGATGTAGAGAGATATTAAACAAATGAATGAAAGATATGCAAAAGAGTAACGATGATGAAGGAAACCGGCCATTGTTAGCTGTTCGCTGGGGGAGGGTGAGAACAAGAAGCTGGTGCGACGTGGGTGGGGGAGGGATGGAGAGAGTGGGAATGCAGATGTTACTTCAAGTTAGAGAAATCAATATTCATACCATTGTGTTGTAAGCTGCCCAAGCGAAATATGAGAAGCTGTTCCTGCAATTTGAATTTAGCCTCACTCTGACAATGGAGGAGGCCTAGGACAGAAAGGTCAGTGTGGGAATGGGAAGGGGAATTAAAGTGTTTGGCAACCGGGACACCCAGGCAGGTCCAGGCAGACTTTATTGGTAATTTTTTTTTGTTAGTGTAGAAAAGGGTCCCTCAGCCCAACGGGTCATAAGTGATATCACCACCGGGTGGCGTCCGTAATGGCCACCTCGCCAACAGTCTGTCTCATCCCTTCTCTGTTTTAATTTTTTAAATAAATGTTTCATGGTATGTTTTATGTGGTGGGGGGGATAGGGCGCAACTTTTTTCAGCCACTTACCTCGATGGAAATGCGATGTTTTACCGTGTTGCATCTCCGTCCCCCCTACAACGTGTAGTGTTGTGGCCTTTCCTGGGGACCGGTCCGGAACTTCAAGCCGCGGGCGCGGCGCGGACTTACCATTTCCATCATCCCAACGTGAGGGCTTGAAGATCGGATCGTCGGCAGCGGCGAACTGCGGAGGGTTCAAAGGCCCTGACCACCAGGGGTGAACAAAGGAGGAAGATGACTGAACTTTATTGCCTTCCATCACAGTGAGGAATGTTGATTTCATTGTGGTGGATGTTTATGTTAAATTGTATTTTATGTGGCTGTGTGTATCGTTGCTTTTCACTTAGTATGGCTGCATGGCAACTCAAGTTTCACTGGACCTTAATTGGTTAAGTGACAATAAACGCAAACTTGAACTTGAATTTGAGCAGAATTAGGCCTTTCGGCTCACTGTCTACTCTGCCATTCAATCGTGGCTGATCTATCTCTCCCTCCTAATCCCCTTCTCCTGCCTTCTCCCCAAACCCGACATCCGTACCAATCAGGAATCTATCAATCTCTGCCTTACAAATATCCATTGATTTAGCCTCCACTGTGGCAAAGAATTCCACAGATTCACCACCCGCACCGACCAGCGATCGATTGCTCTACCCGAGCCGGCTGCCTGCCCCTTTTCCGGGGTTACGTCCATGCCCAGGTGAGGTTAGAAAGGGCACCCTGAGGGAGTTCCGGGACCGCTGGGCTCCGCAGGGTGTTGAAGGTATCCTCAATGAGGATTGTAACATAGTTGTATAGTAGTTTATTATGGATATATGTTTGTATTGTATTATGGTGGTGGGTTCCGGCATGTTTTATTGTAGTGTAAATATTATTTTTTAATAATTGAATACATTTTTGAATTAAAATAAAACCAAAAAAAAAAAAAAAAACAGCGATCGATTGCTGGACTTTACCTTGCACTAAATGTTATTCACATTATTCCCTTTATCATGTATCTGTGAACTGTGGATGGGCCAATTGTAATCATGGTCACAGTTTAAGGATAAGGGGGAAATCTTTTAGGACAGAGATGAGGAAAACATTTTTTACACAGAGAGGGGTGAATCTCTGGAATTTTCTGCCACAGAAGGTAGTTGAGGCCAGTTCATTGGCTATATTTAAGAGGGAGTTAGATGTGGCCCTTGTGGCTAAAGGGATCAGGGGGTATGGAGAGAAGGCAGGTACAGGATACTGAGTTGGGTGATCAGCCATGATCATATTGAATGGCGGTGCAGGCTCGAAGGGCCGAATGGCCTACTCCTGCAACCTATTTTCTATGTTTCTATGTATTCTCTTTCCACTGACTGGTTAGCACACGACAAAAGCTTTTCTCTGTACCTTGGTACATTTGACAATAAACAAAACTAAACTATTGGCGCAAACCATTGGCAGCACGGTGGCGCTGGCGGTAGATTTGTTACCTTGAGCTCCATGATCCTGACCATGGGTGCTGTCTGATGGAGTTTTGTACGTTCTCCCGTGGACCTGCGTGGGTTTTCTCCGGGTGCCCCGGGTTCCTCCGTTAATTGGCTTTTGTAAATTGTGTGTAGACATTGCTAGTGTACGGGGTGATGTACAGTTGCTACTACCAGTGTCTAGGATTTGCTAGTGTACGGGGGTGATGTACAGTTGCTACTACCAGTGTATAGGATATTGCTAGTGTACGGGGTGATGTACAGTTGCTACTACCAGAGTATAGGATATTGCTAGTGTACGTGGGGTATGTACAGTTGGCATGGACATTGAGGGTTGAAGGCCCTGTGTCCACACTGTATCTATAAAGTCTAAAGTCTACTCCCACAGCCTCTGTTCAGTGAACGTTTGTAACTTTCTCGGCACCAGAAACGTGGCGACACTTGTGCACTGCCCAGGTGAGGTCTGCTGTATGATTCAGTTCAGTCCGTTCAGTTCAGTTTACTTTATTTTCATGTCACGTGTACAGTGAAGATATTTAGTTTTTACCAGGATATATGCAAAACAAAGCATTTCACTGTACCACGGTACAAGTGTGTGCGTGTGTGTGTGCGTGTGTGCCTGCGTGCGATCATGGTGATTTAGAGACACAGAGTCTCTTGGCCAGAGAAGGTAAATCGAGGACCAGAGGACACAGATTTAAGGAGAAGGGGAAAAGGTTTAATCGGAGCCTGAGGGGTAACTTTTTCACACTAAGGATGGTGGGTGTATGGAACAAGCTGCCAGAGGAGCTAATAGATGCAGGGACTATCCCAACATTTAAGAAACAGTTAGACAGGTGATAACAGCTGGGAGGAGACTGTCTCTGAATCTGGCATTTCCCTATGTTCAAGTTCAATTATCTCTGCTTGTCCCCCGCCCCCCACCTCCCCTCCCCAGAATAACTGCAGGGAAATGGCTTCTGTTTGTTCCATTTGTCGAGGGCACATTAACACCAGGTCTCTGGGCATCATCTTTCTGCCTTGCCATTATAATCTTTCAAGAGACAGGGACAGTAATGCATGCAATCAGGAACCAGCCACTGCTCCCTATAAGAGCAAAGTGCCTCACCTTGTAATCAGAATTATCTCTTGAATATCGCTTGAGTAAAAGATATAGAATGGAAACAGACCCTTCGATTCACCGAGCCCACGCCGACCATTGATCACCCGTTCACACCAGTTCTGTGTTATCCCACTTTCCCACCCACTCCCTACACACTAGGGGGCAATTTACAGAGGGATGATCAGCCTACAAAGCCGCACGTCTTTGGGTTGCGGAAGGAAACCGGGGCACCCAGAGCAAACCCATGTGATCAGAGGAGGAATGTGTAAACTCCACTCACACACGGTGTACAGTTTAGTTTAATGTCACGTTACCAAGGTACAGTGCAAAGTTTTGTTGAGTGCTATCCATTCAGAACAAAGACAATACATGATTGGCCAATTTAAAAATATATATATATTTGTTTGTGGGCTGTTGATGTTGGGGGAAAAGACAGGCAATTACTGTTCACCCCTAAAATGCCTGCATTAAATGTCATTTCTGGAGTCACTTACCGGCAAAACAGGTTCAGGATAATTTCCTTCCCTCAAGGATATTAGTGAGCAGATGGATAGTTACGTAGAAACGAAGACCTACCAATTGCCACCACATAATGTGGCAGCATATACTTCACGGACCAGAGAGATACAGCATGCAAACAGACCCTTCAGCCCATCTTGTCATTCTTTTTAATCTCTGCACATTCCTATCAACTCCCCGCTGAATTCTAAAACTCACCACACACTAGGGGGCAATTTACACTGGGCTAATTAACATACAAACCCGCACGTCTTTGGGATGTTAGTTTAGTTTAGCCGCACAAATGAAGTTTAGCCGCACCGATCCCCGCAAATTAACACTACCCTACACACACACGAGGGAACATTTTACATTTATATTTTATTTACCAAAGCCAATGAATCTACAAACCTGTACGTTTTTGTAGTTGAAGAAACTGGAGCACCCGGAGGAAACCCGCACGGTCACAGATTGAACCCGGGTCTCCGGCGTGATGAGGCAGCAGCTCTACCCGCTGCGCCACAGTGCCGCCCAGAATCTCTCCGTTCTGTTATGCCTGATATATGTTTTACCACATTTATTTGTTTGTGGGGTGTGGCTGTTAGGGGGAAGACAGGTAATTACTGTTCATCCCTAGATATGCCTGCTTTAAATGTCATTTCTAGAGTCACCTGGCAAAATAGGTTCAGGAAAATCTCCTTCTCTCAAGGATATTAGTGAGCAGGTGGATAGTTACGTTCAGTAGAAACAAAGAACTGCAAGTGCTGCTTTATACCAAAGATAGACACAAAGTGTTAGAGTAACTCAGCAGGTCAGGCTGAAAAAGGATGGGTGACGTTTCCAGTCAGACCCAATTTTCAGAATATGAAAACAATTATATTTAATCTAATCATTAGTATTAAGACTGTTTTTTTTTAAATGACAATTATTTAATTACTTGAATTTAAGTCCTCCATCTGTTGGGTTGAGATTTGAACTCATGGCATTGATTTAATCCTCTAAAACTCTGGCTTCCAATCCAGTAACTTATAGAAACATAGAAATTAGGTGCAGGAGCAGGCCATTCGGCCCTTCGAGCCTGCACTGCCATTCAATATGATCATGGCTGATCATCCAACTCAGTATCCCGTACCTGCCTTCTCTCCATACCCCCTGATCCCTTTTGCAACAAGGGCCACATCTAACTCCCTCTTAAATATACCCAATGAACTGCCCTCAACTACCCTCTGTGGCAGAGAGTTCCAGAGATTCACCACTCTCTTTGCGAAAATATTTTTCTCATCTCGGTTTTAAAGGATTTCCCTCTTATCCTTAAGCTGTGACCTCTTGTCCTGGACTTCCCCAACATCGGGAACAATCTTCCTGCATCTGGCCTGTCCAACCCCTTAAGAATTTTGTAAGTTTCTATAAGATCCCCTCTCAATCTCCTAAATTCTAGAGAGTATAAACCAAGTCTATCCAGTCTTTCTTCATAAGACAGTCCTGACATCCCAGGAGTCAGTCTGGTGAACCTTCTCTGCATTCCCTCTACGGCAATAATGTCCTTCCTCAGATTTGGAGACCAAAACTGTATGCAATACTCCAGGTGTGGTCTCACCAAGACCCTGTACAACTGCAGTAGCACCTCCCTGCTCCTATACTCAAATCCTTTTGCTATGAATGCTAACATACGATTCGCTTTCTTCACTGCCTGCGTTGCACCTGCATGCCTACTTTCAATGACTGGTGTACCAGGACATCAAGGTCTCGTTGCATCTCCCCTTTTCCTAATCCAGTAACTTATCTGGAAGGAGACAATGAGTGAGTGAGTGTGTGAGTGAGTGAGTGTGAGTGTGAGTGTGAGTGAGTGTGTGAGTGTGAGTGAGTGAGTGTGTGAGTGAGTGAGCGAGCGGGCGAGTGGGCGAGTGAGTGAGTGAGTGTGTGTGTGAATGAGTGGGTGAGTGAGTGAGTGAGTGAGTGAGTGAGTGAGTGAGTGAGTGAGTGGGTGGGTGGGTGATTGAGTGAATGAATGAGTGGATGAGTGGATGAGTGAGTAGTGAGTTGAGTGAGTGAAGTGAAGTGAGTGGATGGTGGAAGTGAGTGAGTGAGTGAGTGAGTGAGTGAAGTGAGTGAGTGTGAGTGGTAGTGGAGTGAGTGAGTGAGTGAGTGAGTGAGTGAGTGAGTGAGTGAGTGAGTGAGTGAGTGAGTGAGTGAGTGAGTGGGTGGGTGGGTGATTGAGTGAATGAGTGAGTGGATGAGTGGGTGAGTGAGTGAGTGGGTGATTGAGTGAGTGAGTGGGTGAGTGGGTGAGTGAGTGAGTGAATGAGTGAGTGAGTGAGTGAGTGGGTGAGTGAGTGAGTGAGTGAGTGAGTGAGTGAGTGAGTGAGTGAGTGAGTGAGTGAGTGAGTGAGTGAGTGAGTGAGCAGAAGAATGACCAATGTGCGTGTCATTCTTGATGTTGTTGCTGACCTTCCCGAGGCAACGTGAGATATAAATGGAGTCAATAGAAGGGAGGTTGCTTTGTGTGATGGTCTAGGCTGTGTCCACCATTTGCTGCAATCTATTGCGGTCTTGGGTGGAGCTGTTCCTGAACCAAGCTGTGATGCATCCTGATAAAATCCTGCATCTGTAGAAGTTGGTGTGAGTTATACGGACATGCCAAACATCTTAGGACTTCTAAGGAACTAGAGGCATTGGTGTGCTTTCTTGGTCATTGCTTCAATATGGATGGGCCAGGAGAAGTTGTTGGTGATATTGACCCATCTTTCTTCTCTCGACAGCGCGCCCAGGACTGACCGATCACAGGGCAGGTGTTCAAAGTAAGGAGCCGAGGCAGGTAGAACACAATGTGCTGGAGTAACTCAACGAGTCAGGCAACATCTCCAGATGGCCTGGGTAGGTGATGTTGTGGGTTGAGACCCTTCAGTCAAGGTAGGTGCGGATATTCAGCCCCTTTAACCCTGCAATATTCATTAAACACGAGGCCATTATTCCCACTCCTCTGACTAATGCCATGAGTAGCTGAGTAATCCTGGCCCATTGACAACATCTTAGTCAATATCTTCCTGATTATTGATACCCTCTTATGTACAGCAAGTTCATAAGTTCTAGGAGAAGAATTAGACCATTTGACCCATCAAGTCTACTCTGCCATTCAATCATGGCTGATCTATTCTTCCCTCTCAACCCCATACTCATACCTTCTCCCCATAACCCTTACACTGGTATTCATCAAGAATCGATCTACTACTGCCTTAAAACTATTCATTGATATAGACTCCACAGCCTTCGCTCTCTATTTATCCGAAGCCTTCCAAAGTATTCTGGAGGAAATTGGACCTGTCAACCTTCGTGCTGCTCTACCTCCTGCCTTTGTGGTGATCACCGTAATCTCCGCCGCGGTGAGCAAGAAGCTATGGCTGAGGAAAACCAGCGGTGCCGTCACAGTGACCCAGGCTGCCACTCAACGCCGCAGGAAGATGAGGACCATCAAGATGATCGTGCTGTTGGTGGTGACCTTTGCCCTCTGTTGGTTTCCCCTCAACATCTACACCCTCCTGCTCACCGGCCAACGTGTCCAATTCAACAACACCCTCTACTTTGCCTTCCACTGGGTGGCCGTGAGCAGCACCTGTTGGAACCCCTTCATCTACTGTTGGATGGACAACAGGTTCCGCTCCGAACTCATGACCCTTCTGGCCAAGTGTGGGGGGAGAAGGAGGAGAGGAGGCAAGATCCTGGTGCTCACCGTGGCCAGCGGAGTTGGGAGGCAGTCGGGGGTGAGATTGGAGGACAAGCCTGGCCCATCCACGGAGAATATGAGTTCCTACCTTGATGGGTGCAGGGGTAACAATGGGGAGGTGAGTCCCCCTTAGACTTTACAGATACAGTGTGGAAACTTGGTATCATATTCTGCCCAGGTATTATTGGCCAAGGCATCTGGTGTAGCTGCTGAAGTAACTCAGCAAACTACCTGATCTCCCGGTTCCTCAGCACTTTAACTCCCCCTCCCATTCCCAATCTGACCTTTCTGCCCTGGGCCTCCTCCATTGTCAGTGAGGCCCAGCGCAAATTGGAGGAAGAGCACCTCATAATTCGCTTGGGTAGCTTATACCCCAGCAGTATGAATAATGACTTATCTAACTTCAAATAGCCCTTGCTTTCCCTCTCTCTCTATCCCCCTTCTCCTTCCCAGTTCTCCCACCATTCTTACTGTCTCCGATTACATTCCATCTTTCCCACCCACACCCCTGGCATCAGTCCCGAAACGTCACCCATTCCTTCTCTCCAGAGATGCTGCCTGTCCTGCTGAGTTACTTCAGCGTTTCCTACGTGTCTGTTGTGTTGGTGTGTGTGTGTGTGTTGCGTGTTGTGATATGTTGTGATATGTTGTGGTGTGTTATGTTATTTGTTGCGTTGTGTTGCGTTGTGTTGTGTTGTGATCAGCTCAGTTCAGTTCAGATTTTAGTTTAGAGGCACAGTGCCGACCAGCGATCACCCCATACACTACCACTATCCTACACACTGGGGACAATTTTACAATTTTTACAGAAACCAATTAACCCACAAATGCGCACTTCTTTTGAATGTAATTTAGTTTAGTTTAGAGATACAGTGCAGAAAGTGGCCCCGTGGTCCACCGTGTTCATGCCGACCAGCGATGCTCACACACTAACACTATCCCACCAACACGAGGAACAATTTACAATTTTACCGAAACCTACAAACCTGTACGTCTTTGGAGTGTGGGAGGAAACCGGAGAGCCAGAGAAAACACACGGCCACAGGGAAATGGACGAACTCTGTACAGATAGCACCGGTAGTCAGGATCAAAGCAGGATCTGTGGCGCTGTAATGCAACAACTCTACTGCTGCATCACTCTGCTGCCCAATGTAAGTAATTACTGATTAAGGAGAACTAGACTAAGTGGGGCTCGTTGGGTCCCATGTTCACACGGGAGGGCTGATCCCCCAACGCAATATTCCACCTCTCCACCAATTCTAATATTGGTGGCCAGTGGGGGGCTTTCTGGAGCGCTAGTATGAGTGTTGTGGGCCGAAAGGACAGGTTTCCAGAGGGCTGGTACGGACATTGTGGGCCGAATGGATTCCTGGGCTGGCAGCTCATTCACAGACCTGGTGGGCTGGCAGCTCAGTCACTCAGGCCTAGTGGGCTGGCAGCTCAGTCACTCAGGCCTGGTGGGCTGGCAGCTCATTCACTCAGACCTGGTGGGCTGGCAGCTCAGTCACTCAGGCCTGGTGGGCTGGCAGCTCAGTTACACAGGCCATGGTGGGCTGGCAGCTCAGTCACTCAGCCCTGAAGGGCTGGCAGCTCAGAAATTGCCAGAAATTCTGCCCAAAACAGGTGAGAGACTCTGTGAGAGAGAATGGGGAGAGGGTGGAGAATCAATTTTAGACATTTTTCATCTTTTTCTGCAGTTCACAGCAATGAAGGTGGAAAGTCTATCCTGGCCTGGATCTCACAGGAAGCCAATGAAGAGAGGAAGAAAAATACTGGGGTGAGGTGCAATACTTGCAGGGGGAATACTTACTGATGGGCTGAAGGGACTCCTGGGCTAGTACATGCCTGATGGGCCAAAGGGGCTCTTTAAAAAATAAATCTGAGTGAAATTTCAGTGATCTGAGTGAAATCTCAGATAAGTTGCATCCAAGAGTACTTAAGGAAGTAGCCCCAGAAATAGTGGATGCAGTAGTGATAATTTTTCAAAACTCTTTAAATTCTGGAGTAGTTCCTGAGGGTTGGAGGGTAGCTCCTTGGAGGGAGAAAACGGGGAATTACAGACCAGTTGGTCTAACATCGGTAGTGGGGAAAATGCTAGAGTCAGTTATTAAAGATGGGATAGAAGCACATTTGGAAAGTGGCGAATTCATTGGACAAAGTCAGCATGGATTTATGAAAGGTAAATCATGTCTGACAAATCCTATAGAATTTTTCAAGGATGTAACTAGTAGAGTGGATAAGGGCGAACCAGTGGATGTGTTATATCTGGACTTTCAGAAGGCTTTCGACAAGGTCCCACATGAGAGATTAGTATGCAAACTTAAAGCACACAGTATTGGGGGTTCAGTATTGATGTGGATAGAGAACTGGCTGACAAACAGGAAGCAAAGAGTAGGAGTAAACGGGTCCTTTTCAGAATGGTAGGCAGTGACTAGTGGGGTACCGCAAGGCTCAGTGCTGGGACCCCAGCTATTTACAATATATATTAATGATCTGGATGAGGGAATTGAATGCAACATCTCCAAGTTTGCGGATGACACGAAACTGGGGGGCAGTGTTAGCTGTGAGGAGGATGCTAGGAAGCTGCAAGGTGACTTGGATAGGTTGGGTGAGTGGGCAAATGCATGGCAGATGCAGTATAATGTGGATAAATGTGAGGTTATCTACTTTGGTGGCAAAAACAGGAAAGTAGACTATTATCTGAATGGCGGCCGATTAGGAAAAGGGGAGTTGCAACGAGACCTGGGTGTCATGGTACACCAGTCATTGAAAGTAGGCATGCAGGTGCAGCAGGCAGTGAAGACAGCGAATCGTATGTTAGCATTCATAGCAAAAGGATTTGAGTATACGAGCAGGGAGGTTCTACTGCAGTTGTACAGGGTGTTCGTGAGACCACACCTGGAGTATTGCATATAGTTTTGGTCTCCTAATCTGAGGAAAGACATTCTTGCCATAGAGGGAATACAGAGAAGGTTCACCAGACTGATTCCTGGGATGTCAGGACTTTCATATGAAGAGAGACTGGATAGACTCGGCTTGTACTCGCTAGAATTTAGAAGATTGAGGGGGGATCTTATAGAAACTTACAAAATTCTTAAGGGGTTGGACAGGCTAGATGCAGGAAGATTATTGCTGATGTTGGGGAAGTCCAGAACAAGGGGTCACAGTTTAAGGATAAGAGGGAAGTCTTTTACGACCAAAATGAGAAAATCATTTTTCACACAGAGAGTGGTGAATCTCTGGAATTCTCTGGCACAGAAGGTAGTTGAGGCCAGTTCATTGGCTATATTTAAGAGGGAGTTAGATGTGGCCCTTGTGGCTAAAGGGATCAGGGGGTATGGAGAGAAGGCAGGTATGGGATACTGAGTTGGATGATCAGCCATGATCATATTGAATGGCGGTGCAGGCTCGAAGGGCCGAATGGCCTACTCCTGCACCTATTTTCTATGTTTCTATGTCTATGTTTCTATGAAAGTCACTTTTTCTGGACTTTTCCTGGCCTGGCACGGGCCTCTTTAGCCAAATTTTCCCACTGCCAGGCCCCAGGTGGTCAAGATGTGGAGACATACCTCCAACCCCCTTACCCTGAACACAGGATCCTACTCCATCATCAAGTTTGCTGATGACACTGTGGTGGTGGGCCTGATCACCGATATCGATGAGAAGTCGCTGATCTGGCACTCTGGTGTCAGAATAACAGCCTCCTCTTCAATGCCACAAAAGCTAAGGTGCTGATTGTGGACTTTAGAAGGGCTCAACAACCGAGGACGTACACGCCACTGGAGATAAATGGGACTACTGTGGATAGGGTGAGCAGCTTTAAATACCTGGGAGTCCACATCACAGAGGATCTGACATGGACAACACACACTGCCGCACTGGTGAGTAAGGCAAGGCAGCACCTTTACCACCTCAGGCAGCTGAGGAAATTCAGTCTCTCTGAGGATCCTTCAGTGTTTCTACTCTGGGGCTTAAGAAAGCATCTTGACCGGCAACATTTCAATCTGCCCAGGACAGGAAGGCTCTGCAGAGAGTAGTGGGAACTACACTCACCCCCCTGCAGGACCTATACACCAGGTGCAGATCCAGAGCCAGCAACATAATGAAGGACCCCTACCACCCCAGCAACGGACTGTTCCAGCTGTTACGGTCAGGCAAGCGCATCCGTTGTCACACTGTGAAAACAGAGAGGATGAGACAGAGTTTCTTCCCATAGGCCATCAGGACTGTAAACCTATCTCACCAGAGACTAATTTACTGTTGTGTTGTGTCTTTTTAAAATAAAATTATTCTAAAATGTAAATACTGGTTCTGTTCTGTTGTTTTTACCCAATCCCCAGGCATTGCCACTTTCATTTCACTGCACATCTTGTATATGTATGTGACAAATAAAGTTGACTTGACTTGACGGGTGGTGATTCTGTGGAATTATTTGCACAGAAGGCTATGGAGGCCAAGTTAATGGACATTTTGAAAGCAGAGATAGATTCTTGATTAGTACGGGTGTCAGGGGTTATGGGCAGACGGCAGGAGTATGGGGTTGGGAGGGAATAATCAGCCATGACTGAATGGCAGAGTAGACTTGATGGGCAGAATGGCCTAATTCTGCTCCAATCACTTATTACCTGCAAGGGCTTTCGCTAAGATTCTCAGTTTCCTCCCACAGTCCAATGTTGTACAGATTTGAATGATAATTGGCTTGGTATAAGTGTAAATTGTCTCTAGTGTGCAGGATAGTATTAGCATGCAGGGATCGCTGATCGGCGTGGACTCAGTGGGATGAAGCCCTGGATCTCTAATCTCTAAACTAAACTAAAATGGAGTCCCATCCCGAGTAGATAGAACCTTCCCATTGAAACACTTACTAATTATTTGAATCTCAGTAGATTACGATACAACGTATCTGATTTCCTTTGATTCATTGTTGGTAGGTCACAGCATCAAAATGAACTTGTAAAGCATAGAATCGCAGATGCTGAAAATCTGAAATAAAAGTAGAAGAAATTAAAAAAACATTCAGCAGGTTAGGCAGCAGTTATGGAGAAAGGAACAGTTCAGTTTCGGATAAGAGACCGTTCAGCGTAGAATAGAGCAATAACACGTTATGTGGGGTGGGGTGGGATGGAGTGGTGGAACAAAGGGGATATATTTGATGGGGCAAGAACAGATGAGGAAACGTAGTATTTGGGGTCAACAATTAGAATAAGATGATGGTACAAGGAACTGCAGTCCAGACTATACTAACAGAACAATAAAACGGACGTGTATGAGATTAGACTCACCCAGAGGGTGGTTGCAATCTGGGACAAGCTGCCTGAGATGGTGGAGGCTTGAACTTTTCCTGCGGCTGCAGGAGATGCTCCACTGTAGGGTGGCTGCTCCACTGGAAAAGCTTCACCACTGCAACGCCAGCAGCTCCACTGCAACAGCAACTCCATTGCAGGGAGCGAATCCACTGCAGGGTGGATGCATTACTGCAGGAGTTGCATCACTGCAACATCTGCCCCACTATAACATCTGCCCCACTGTAACATCTGCCCCACTGCAACATCTGCCCCACTGCAACATCTGCCCCACTGTAGCATCTGTCCCTCTGCAGCATCTGCCCCACTGTAACATCTGCCCCACTGTAACATCTGCCCCACTGTAACATCTGCCCCACTGTAACATCTGCCCCACTGCAACATCTGCCCCACTGCAACATCTACCCCACTGCAACATCTGCCCCACTGTAACATCTGCCCCACTGTAACATCTGCCCCACTGCAACATCTGCCCCACTGCAGCATCTGCCCCACTGCAGCATCTGCCCCACTGAAACATCTGCCCCACTGCAGCATCTGCCCCACTGCAGCATCTGCCCCACTGCAGCAACTTCCCCACTGCAACATCTGCCCCACTGCAACATCTGCTCCACTGTAACATCTGCACCACTGCAGCATCTGCCCCACTGCAACATCTGCCCCACTGCAGCAACTGCCCCACTGCAACATCTGCCCCACTGCAACATCTGCCCCACTGCAACATCTGCCCCACTGCAACATCTGCCCCAAAGCAACAACTACCGCTCGAGTCCCTGGCGCCACCCGGGGGAGGGGCTGAGGCGGCCGCGGGCGGGGCTGAGCGGGATGAGCGGTGCAGGCACACTGTCCGAGACAACCCGGGGGGGGAGGGGAGGTGCTCACGCGCGCTGACGTTGACGGCGAGCCCGAGCCCCGCGGCCCCTCCCCCTCCGGCGGCGGGAAAGCGAGGATGGCGGGAAACTCATGACGGCTTTTGCCGCCGAGGGCTGAAGTTGTCCACGTAACCCGCGCTCTGGTTGCAGCGCCGCTCCGCTCACGTGAGGCGCCGCCAATGGCCTGGGGGGTGTCGGCGATTAGTTGTGTGGTGGAGTTCAGTTGTGTGGAGTTTAGTTGTTGTGGAGTTTAGTTGTTGTGGAGTTTAGTTGTTGTGGAGTTTAGTTGTTGTGGACTTTAGTTGTTGTGGAATTTAGTTGTTGTGGAGTTTAGTTGTTGTGCAGTTTAGTTGTTGTGGAGTTTAGTTGTTGTGGAGTTTAGTTGTTGTGGAGTTTAGTTGTTGTGGAGTTTAGTTGTTGTGGAGTGTAGTTGTTGTGCAGTTTAGTTGTTGTGGAGTTTAGTTGTTGTGGACTTTAGTTGTTGTGGACTTTAGTTGTTGTGGAGTTTAGTTGTTGTGGAGTTTAGTTGTTGTGGAGTTTAGTTGTTGTGGAGTTTAGTTGTTGTGGAGTGTAGTTGTTGTGCAGTTTAGTTGTTGTGGAGTTTAGTTGTTATGGAGTTTAGTTGTTGTGGAGTTTAGTTGTTGTGGAGTTTAGTTGTTGTGGAGTGTAGTTGTTGTGGAGTTTAGTTGTTGTGGAGTTTAGTTGTTGTGGAGTTTAGTTGTGAGGTTTAGTTGTTGTGGAGTTTAGTTGTTGTGGAGTTTAGTTGTTGTGGAGTTTAGTTGTTGTGGAGTTTAGTTGTTGTGGAGTTTAGTTGTTGTGGAGTTTAGTTGTTGTGGAGTTTAGTTGTTGTGGAGTTTAGTTGTTGTGGAGTTTAGTTGTTGTGGAGTTCAGTTGTGTGGAGTTTAGTTGTTGTGGAGTTTAGTTGTTGTGGAGTTTAGTTGTTGTGGAGTTTAGTTGTTGTGGAGTTTAGTTGTTGTGGAGTTTAGTTGTGAGGTTTAGTTGTTGTGGAGTTTAGTTGTTGTGGAGTTTAGTTGTTGTTGTTGTGAGTTTAGTTGTTGTGGAGTTTAGTTGTTGTGGAGTTTAGTTGTTGTGGAGTTTAGTTGTTGTGGAGTTTAGTTGTTGTGGAGTTTAGTTGTTGTGGAGTTTAGTTGTTGTGGAGTTTAGTTGTTGTGGAGTTTAGTTGTTGTGGAGTTTAGTTGTTGTGGAGTGTAGTTGTTGTGCAGTTTAGTTGTCGTGGAGTTTAGTTGTTGTGGAGTTTAGTTGTTGTGGAGTGTAGTTGTTGTGCAGTTTAGTTGTTGTGGAGTTTAGTTGTTGTGGAGTTTAGTTGTTGTGGAGTTTAGTTGTGAGGTTTAGTTGTTGTGGAGTTTAGTTGTTGTGGAGTTTAGTTGTTGTGGAGTTTAGTTGTTGTGGAGTTTAGTTGTTGTGGAGTGTAGTTGTTGTGCAGTTTAGTTGTCGTGGAGTTTAGTTGTTGTGGAGTTTAGTTGTTGTGGAGTTTAGTTGTTGTGGAGTTTAGTTGTTGTGGAGTTTAGTTGTTGTGGAGTGTAGTTGTTGTGGAGTTTAGTTGTCGTGGAGTTTAGTTGTTGTGGAGTTTAGTTGTTGTGGAGTTTAGTTGTTGTGGAGTTTAGTTGTGAGGTTTAGTTGTTGTGGAGTTTAGTTGTTGTGGAGTTTAGTTGTTGTGGAGTTTAGTTGTTGTGGAGTTTAGTTGTTGTGGAGTTTAGTTGTTGTGGAGTTTAGTTGAGGTGGAGTTTAGTTGTTGTGGAGTGTAGTTGTTGTGCAGTTTAGTTGTTGTGGAGTTTAGTTGTTGTGGAGTTTAGTTGTTGTGGAGTTTAGTTGAGGTGAAATTTAGTTGAGGTGGAGTTTAGTTGAGGTGGAGTTTAGCTGAGGTGATGTTTAGTTGAGGTGGAGTTTAGTTGAGGTGAAGTTTAGTTGAGGTGAAGTTTAGTTGAGGTAAGAGTTGTGAAATTTAGCTGACGCGATGTTTAGATTTAGTTCAGGTGACTTTAGCTGAGGTGAAGTTTAGTTGTGAGGTGGGAGGTTTAGTTGAGGGGCGAGGTTTAGTGAGGTAAAGTTTAGTCGAGGTGAGGGTTTAGTCGTGGTGTGCGGTTTAGTTTAGGTGATGTTTAGCTAATTCTTCTTGTGTTTGAGGCAGCAGAGGTTATATAACGCCCTCCAGGCACTGTAGCCAGTTCAGTGTGCTGTTGTCGAGGACCGTGAGATCTACCCCTCCACCAGGGGGGTGGAGGACAGCAGTGCTGCGCTGTTTGCTGATCTGCTCCACACATGCAGGCTGCAGATGAATGCAGCCCGCAGCGATGCATGTTGGCGTTGAACCAGAGGTTCAACACATTGAGACAGGGGTTTCACTGAGGTGAGGTTTAGTTGAGGTGAGGTGAGGTTCACGGCGAGGGGTTTAGTCAAAGTGAGGTTTAGGTGTGAGGAGTAGTTTAGCAGTGAGGAGTGAGGTTTAGTCGAGGTGAAGTTTAGTCGACGTGAGGTTTAGTTGAAGTGGGGTTTCATTGAAGCAAGGTTTAGTGAGGTGTGAAATTTAGCTGATGTGAGGTATAGCTGAGGTGACGTTTGGTTGAGGTGGTTGAGGGGTTTAGTTCTTAAGCCCTTTGCTCCTCTAGGGAGCATAGGCCATTGACAAATGTCATCCACCTCACTCGGTTGTTGGCAGTTCTTTCGAGATCTCCCCAGTTGAGCCCACTCTCAGACATTTCTGTCTGGACACCTCTTCTCCAGCTGTTCATGGGGCGACCTCTTTTCCTTTTTCCTTTTTCCTAGGGGGTTCCATTTCAGGGCTTGCCGGGTGATATTTGTGGTAGGTTTCAGCAGCAGCGGCTCAGAGTCGCCTGTCTTCGAGCAATGCCGGCGGCTGCCCATCTTGATCTCAGTGTCGGACTGAGGGGAGGGGAAGGGGTGGAGGGCTGTCGGCCAACCTGGCGGCTGCAGAGCCGGCTGCAACTCCGGGGCTGCCCCGCCTGCCCAGGGCAACCTCCGGACAGGGACGGGACACCTGGGAGGGGACGGGGACGGCACAGCAGCAACTCAACAGCACCCGCAGCGATGGAGAGCCGACCCCGACTACGGACGAAACGCAAGCCTGCACACAATGCAGCACAACCGTTGCCAAGACTGTTTTATAGCTAGTGACCTATGACCTGGGCATGTGCAGTCGGAATACTGAACTCACTTATTCGGCTGTGGGGACGCAACACCATGGATCCAAAGTAAAGTAAAACGGAATAGACTTCGATCAACATCCTGCGTACACTGTTCCGATCACCGCAGTTGCTGTTCGCTCGGTGCAACATTTCTTCCGCAGATTCTGACAACAGATCGTAACGTAACGATCAAAAGTGAAAGCAACCGTCAGCCAAACGGAACAGTCCGTGGTTGTGACTCGCAGGACAAGTATCACAGCACACAACGGAGATGTGAGCAAGAAATTAGCAAACAGATAAAATTAACCTGCTCCAGTAAAATAGTGAAGACAACCACCATCAGTTCCACCAGATAGCGAGTGATGCATTTAGAGAGATCACATTTACCCCGAGAAAAGATCACAATCGCCGTTATATTAAATAAAAGAAATGTGAAAAGAAATAATTAAATTCAAACAGTCCTGTATTGTTCAGTGTACCTTGACTTGCGTGGGACGAATGATGGCCCAGACCAGCCCCCCCTCACCTTCCCAACCCCCTATTCCACCACGAGATCTCAGCAGTTTCACGCTCTGAATTCGGCAGACAGATGTGAAAACTGGAAGCCGAGCAATGATTCAATTAGTGCATGGCCGGACGTCCTGACAGCCTTTGGCACGAGGTAATATTGGTGCGGAATCCCACCGATTGTTTGCTTTGTATGCATACTTACATAATTCTGGCATTGGGCGGTGTATATTTCCATTTTTATCTGATCCATCATGAAGCATGAGGTTTTGCATCTGACCCCCAAGCATAATAATTATTGTAAAGAGATTGGCAAATTGCGGGAGATGCCACATGCAGTGGAATAGTTTCTGTTCATTTTACTTTTCGTTCTGTCATGGTCATAGTGTGGAAACAGGCCCTTTGGCGCAACTTGCCCACACCGGCCAACATGTCCCAGCTCTACTGGTCCCACCTGCCTGCGCTTGGTCCATATCCCCCCAAACCTGTCCTATCCATGTTTCTGTTTAACTTTCTTATAACCATATAACCATATAACAATTTACAGCACGGAAACAGGCCATCTCAACCCTTCTAGTCCGTGCCGAACACGTATTCTCCCCTAATCCCATATACCTGCACTCAGACCATAACCCTCCATTCCTTTCCCGTCCATATAACTATCCAATTTATTTTTAAATGATAAAAACGAACATGCCTCCACCACCTTCACTGGAAGCTCATTCCACACAGCCACCACTCTCTGAGTAAAGAAGTTCCCCCTCATGTTACCCTAAACTTCTGTCCCTTAATTCTCAAGTCATGTCCCCTTGTTGGAATCTTCCCTACTCTCAGTGGGAAAAGCTTATCCACGTCAACTCTGTCTATCCCTCTCATCATTTTAAAGACCTCTATCAAGTTCCCCCTTAACCTTCTGCGCTCCAAAGAATAAAGCCCTAACTTGTTCAACCTTTCTCTGTAACTTAGTTGCTGAAACCCAGGCAACATTCTAGTAAATCTCATCTGTACGCTCTCTATTTTGTTGACATCCTTCCTATAATTAGGCGACCAAAATTGTACACCATACTCCAGAATTGGCCTCACCAATGCCTTGTACAATTTTAACATTACATCCCAACTTCTATACTCAATGCTCTGATTTATAAAGGCCAGCACACCAAAAGCTTTCTTTACCACCCTATCTACATGAGATTCCACCTTCAGGGAACTGTGCACAGTCATTCCTAGATCCCTCTGTTCACCTGCATTCTTCAATTCCCTATCATTTACCATGTACGTCCTATTTTGATTTGTCCTGCCAAGATGCAGCACCTCACACTTCTCAGCATTAAACTCCATCTGCCATCTTTCAGCCCACTCTTCCAACTGGCATAAATCTCTCTGTAGACTTTGAAAATCTACTTCATTATCCACAACCCCACCTATCTACTTCATTATCCACAATCCACAACCCCACCTATCTTAGTATCATCTGCATACTTACTAATCCAATTTACCACACCATCATCCAGATCATTGATGTACATGACAAACAACAGTGGACCCAACACAGATCCCTGTGGCACCCCACTAGTCACTGGCCTCCAACCTGACAAACAACCATCCACCATTACTCTCTGGCATCTCCCATTCAGCCACTGTTGATTCCATCTTGCTACTCCACCATTAATACCCAACCATTGAACCTTCTTAACCAACCTTCTGTGAGGAACCTTGTCAAAGGCCTTACTGAAGTCCATATACACAACATGTACCCTCATCAATTTCCCGAGTGGTTCCGGTGGCGACATGCTTTGTTAGCAGTCGCAAACTTTCTAGCTCAGCTAAAAAAATCGCGATTTTTCGCGTTAAAATTGGGTCTGGAGGTCGGGACCGTTTTTAAAAACTTACCGGAGTCTCATGTCGCGGTGCTGATGCCGTGAATTTAACGGAGGGAAAGGCATTTTAAATGAAAAACACGTCTCCAGGTCAGAGCCCACAGAGGAAAGCTACAAAACACCTGCTGAAGACTCAGGAACATCAAGAAACTGCAAAACTGACCTCTGGAGTGGTCTCTGGAATGGCTACACGATCTAAGACTGAGATGACCACAAAAGAGAAAACCGAAATGGAGGAGTTAAAGAATTCAGTAAGAGATTTGAAAAATGATTTGAAAGCTGGAAACTTAAATTTGATGGAAAACATGCAATCCATTAATGCCGGTAATGAAAAAATACTTGCGGGCATTGGTGCTCTGCAAAAAAGAGTTGATGATGTGCAAGAAGAATTAACGGGGAAAAATAATAAGGTGGCAGAAGAGACCACAAAGATGTTTGAGGCTGTGCATGAAACTGTTTCTGCAAATGTAACTGCAGTGAAAGATATGGAAGCTGTTGTGGAAGAGATGGCTGGAGAGATGCAGACGATGAAGTTAGAAATAGACAGCCTCAAGAGCCAACTTACAAAAGTTTCTGATAAATATGTTGACCTAGAAGCTCGCTCAAGACGTCAAAATATACGAATGCGTGGAGTAAAAGAGGGAGCGGAGGGGGACAATGCTCGTGAGTTCACTGCCAATCTAATCAAACACGTACTCAATCTACCTGAAGCACCTGTAATTGAAGTAGCACATCGACTACCCAGATTTAAACCAAGATCTCAAGGAGAATGCCTACCCACGACAGATCATAATCAAACTTCGGGATATCCCAACAATGGAAGCGCTGATGAAAAAAATCAAATACGGAGAAAAGATGATGTACAAAATGATTCTATTAAACTCCTACGGGACTACCCTCACGAGATTGTGCTAAAGAGAAGAAAGTTCTCACAGACCAGAGAAGCTCTTTACGAGGTCAAGGGTGCCAGATGTGGAGTGTATTATCCGGCCAGAATGCGTATTACTTTCATGGGAATCTCAAAAACATTTATTAACTCGGTGGAATCTCTTAAATACGCTCAAGAAATCGTGGCCAAGGCAGCAACAACTGAAGATTGATCACCAAGACGTCACGAACAAATTAATTTGCTTATTCCCCCAACAAGAATATCACAAGAAAAGTGAAATAAGTGAACAACACCAATCTTTAAAAATTATTACACGCAACAGATTTTCCACGAGACGTGTCTAGACATTATTATCTCCCCTTGAACATTGCGGAATCTAACTCAAGGACACTCTGTGCTCAAACGAGGAAAGACTGATAACATGGGAGTGACGATCTGCTGAGCTGAGAGCGAAAAACATCACATGGCTTATATAGTTTTACAAAATATTGAGAATTAATAATAATTAATAATTAACAATACTAATATAGAAATAGCAATTGAAACTGATAAAAACGTGTTGCCTGCTTTATAACGCAGACAACAGTAATCACATATGTTCCGCAGCTCGACTGGGGAGGGGAGGAGACTCAGGCACCTGGCATAATTCCAGGAGCCTGACTCCGGTTAACCCTTTCAGCGAACAGCTCACTTTTAACAATACTAAAACCAATTACAAATAATTAAGAGATAAAGAGTGAGGAATATATGTAACTGAATACATGGTTAGATTTAATAAGTCGGAATGAAACATATATATATACTGCAACTGGGTGAAATAGAACTGATTTGGAAACGGTACCGACCCCCTAGGTTTTGGGTAATAAAGGCAGCGGGGCTAACCTCATAACATCTACGCCGGAAGCGATATCGATGTCGTACCCCACAGACGAGTGGGCCACTCACTACGGTGTCGGAAACTCAGACACCGTAAATTTATTTGATATACTTTTTTTTTAAATCACAATATGTCACATCTATGTGGGTTTTTTTCAAGGACAATCGCGGAGGGGAACTACCAAGGAAGTCTATAATATAAATGCCCCCAAAATAACCAGAGTCCTGAGGTATGAATGCACCATAATAAATAAGGTCATCAAAATTGGTAAAAATGTATGACGACAATCAAAAGAAAATGGGAGGAATCACACTATGTAGTTGGAATATAAGGGGTATTAATGAACCTATTAAAAGGGGCAAGATACTAGCTCAGTTGAAATCATACAACACAGACATTTCGTTTCTACAGGAAACGCATCTTAAACATCAAGATCAGACGAAACTGAGGGCGAACTGGATAGGCCAAACATTTCACTCTTCATTCACTTCCAAATCTAGAGATACTGCAATCATTATTCGTAAAGGAATTCCATTTAAATCAAAGAATATTATTTCAGATAAGGAAGGGAGATACCTTATAGTAGCAGGAGAGATCAATAATACGCCAATTACGCTGGTAAACATATATGCGCCCAATTTTGATAACCCTCAATTTTTTAATAAAATTCTGAATATAATTGCAGAATTTAATTATCAAAATGTTATAATTGGAGGAGACTTTAACTGTGTTTTAGACCCTTATCTAGATAAATCGAAGCAAAAAAAAAAGGTAATATGAAATCTAAAACCAGTGAACTTTTACATACATATATAGAAAACACAAATATATTAGATGTGTGGAGGATTGCAAACCCGACGGGAAGGGATTATTTGTTTTATTCAACGGTGCATAAAACATACTCACGAATAGACTATTTTCTTGTGGATACAAAATTAATTCCGCACACTATGAACCCTAAATACCACACTAATGCGATCTCAGACCACTCTCCGTTAACTTTTGTTTTAAAACTAGAAGGAATGTCTATGAATAAATCGTTCTGGAGGTTTAACTCGCAAATTTTAAAAGACCCACAAGGGAGTATATATCTAAAAAAACAGATGGACCTATTTTTTGAGATAAATGATACACCAGATATATCCCCCACGCTATTATGGGAATCCTTCAAAGCATTTATTAGAGGAGTCATTATTTCATTTCAAGCTTATCAAAATAAAAAGAATAAGAATGAACAAAGACATTTAGAAGAACAAATAAAACAATTAGATATAGATAATGCTAAAGATCCAACTATGGATAAACATAATAAAATCCTACTATTGAAATTCAAGCTAAATAAATTACTGTCAGAGAAAGTTATAACATTATTTCAAATCACAAAACAAGAACACTTCGAATTCGGGGACAAACCCCACAAACTTCTAGCACGCCAACTGAAAAAACGGGAAAAAGAGAATGCAATATTAAAGATTAAATCAGACAGAGGGGAATTATTAACATTACCCAAGGATATCAATAAAAGATTTGCTCAATTTTACCAGAATCTATACACATCTAAAACGTTAATAGACAATAATAAAATTTCAGAATTTCTAGATAACTGTAACCTACCACAATTAGAACTGAGGGAACAAGAGGAACTGGGAGCACAAATTACTTCTAAGGAGATAGAAGACACAATAAAAACACTAAAGAATGGAAAAACACCAGGACCAGACGGATTCAGTAATGAATTTTATAAATCTTTTTATGACATAGTTACTCCACGATTACAGAAAATGTATACATATGCTTTTAAAGAGCAAAGCTTACCTGAAACACTAGCAGAATCAACGATCATATTAATACTTAAAAAAGATAAAAATATAGAAGAACCAGGATCATATAGAGCTATTGCTTTGTTAAATACGGATCAAAAAATAATAGCGAAAACACTAGCCAGTAGACTAAGCAGGTATGTTAGTAGACTAATAAATGAGGATCAAACAGGATTTATACCTAAGAGACATTCATTCAATAACTTGAGACGTTTGCTTAACATAATGCACTCACATAAATCTCATGACCAAGAGTTATCTATCATCTCACTGGACGCAGAAAAAGCGTTTGATCAAGTAGTATGGGATTATATGATTAAAGTATTGCAAAAATTCCAATTGGGAGAGAACTTCATTGCATGGATAAAACTATTATATAACAAACCTACGGCTAGAATACTAACTAATAATATATTATCCTCGAAATTTGAACTATCAAGGGGCAATAGACAAGGTTGTTCATTATCTCCGCTGTTATTTGCTTTGGTAATTGAACCCCTTGCTGAAAAAATAAGAACACACCTGGATATTTACGGTTATAATACAAAATATTCAAATAACAAAATATCCCTATATGCCGATGATGTACTACTGTACATCACAAAACCACAAATTAGTATACCGAATATATTAAATTTAATTGAGGACTTTGGATCCTTTTCAGGATATAGAATAAATTGGAACAAAAGTGAAATTATGTCGATAAAACCAAAAGACTCAACACACCTCAGTAAATTCCCCTTTAAAATAGCTACAGAAAAATTCAAATATTTGGGAATTGAAATTACTAGAAATTACCAGGATATGTTTAAAGCCAATTATAATCCCTTACTTAAGAAATTAAATAATTTGATTAAATTCTGGAAAACACTTCCGATGTCCTTAATAGGCAGAATAAACGCTATAAAAATGATTTTCTTACCACAAATTCTATACCTATTTCAATCAATACCTATATATCTCCCAAAAAAGTTTTTCAAAAAATTGGACTCAGACATTACAAATTTCATATGGGATTATAAACCCCATAGAATACAAAGAACACACCTTAATAAACGAAAAGAGTGGGGGGGGGGGGGTCTAGCGCTCCCTAACTTTATGTATTATAATTGGGCAGTAAATATTAAAAATATGATTCACCTGCTGGACAATTCTGCCCAGCAGGCGGACTGGATTGTAATGGAAAAAGGGGACTGCTCCCCGAGTAATATAGGAGCGATTATCCTCTCACCAATAAATTTGAATAATAAAAATTATAATAAAAACCCAATTATACATAGCACAATTAGAACATGGAAACAAATAAAACAGAATCTAAAATTAAGAAACCTATCTCTCTCAATACCAATAGTCCAATAACCCATCGTTTAAACCATCAATCATAGACAAATCATTTATACAATGGGAAAGAATGGGAATCAAAACGCTCGAAGATCTGTATGAAGTGGGAAAATTACTATCATTTCAACAACTACAACTGAAATATAATTTGAAAAATAACCAATATTTTAAATATCTTCAAATTCGTGATTATCTGAAAAAATACACAAAAGACTATCATAATATGTCTTCCGACTTACTGGATGAAGCAATGAAGACAAAGGCGGAATCAGCTAATCTAATATCGTACTTATATAATATCATTTTAAACATAGAAATACCCACAACAGATGGAATTAGAAGAGACTGGGAACAAGAATTAGCTATAAAAATTTCAAAAGAGAGCTGGGATAATCATTTACTACAGGTGCATAAATGCTCGATCAATGTACGACATACGCTTATCCAATTCAAAACATTACATAGACTATATTATTCAAAAACTAAATTAAATAAAATCTTTCCTAATGTTTCACCAATCTGTGATAAATGTCTGTGTCAAGAAGCTACCATAGCGCATTCTTTTGTTTTTTGTACAAAAATCCAAAAAATTCTGGCATGGAATATTTGATATTTTTTCAAAATTAATTAAAATAAAACTGGTACCAAAATCAGAATGGATCATTTTTGGGATATCGGAAGGTATCCCTGAATTAAACGTGTATCAGAAGAATTTACTCAATTACGGGCTAATAATGGGAAAAAAAGCTCATACTTAAATTCTGGAAAAATGCGCCTACACCAACAATAAAAATGTGGATATCAAATATGTTTGAAACATTACATCTGGAAGAGATGAGATTCCTCTTAGCAGGCAAAGCAACCAATTCCAAAAGACGTGGTCTACGTTTATGGACCTATTACAAGCATGAGGTGCAATAGTAATTTTTAAAATAAATAAATAAATAAATAAATGTATCTAGGACCTGGCAATGGGAGGTAAAACAACAAAAACAGACTTGGTTGGGTAGTCTTTCTGCGGAAGTTCAATGTTATAATAGAGCGATTGTCCTTACTTTCTTTTCTTTCTTTTCTAGGGTCTACTTTCTTACTTCACTTCCTTCTCTAACTTCTTTTCTAAGGGGCTTTCTTTTCCCAACACTCTCTTGCACTTCACGACTCTTGCGCACCTTCTTTACTGTCCTTACTTCTATCTTTTTCTTAAAGCTCAAAAAAAATGAAGCGGTACAAAAAATGTATTAAGATATATGTGTTGTGTATTATTGTAATTTACCGTACTTCTAATAAAATAATTTTTTTTAAAAAAATTAAAAAAAATTTAAGCAAGACTGCTCTTAGCGAGCGGCAGTGAGTGAGCGAAGTGCCCTGTGAGAAAGTGTGAGTCTGGCTCGAGAGTCTTCGGAGAGGAGACGAAAGAAGGAAATCAGGCAAGCTGATTCAGTGTGCGATGCTTGCAGTATGTGGAGGTCAAGGACCCGCTAGTGCCTCTGGCTGCTACAAATGCGAGAAGTGCATCCAGGTAGAGCTCCTGAAGGGCCGTGTTGGGGAACTGGAGAAGCAAGTGGATGACCTCCGTTCGTCCGAGAAACGGAGTCGTTCCTCGACAAGTCCTACAGTACGATTGTTACACCTAGGTACTGGAAGAGAGAAGGTGGAAGACAGTGAGAACGGGAGGGAAGCATGGAATGCCAACGTCCCCGGGTGTTGTACCTCTTGTGAACAGGTTCACCACTTAGAAGCTGTCGGGACAGAAGAGTGTTTACACTGGGCGACGGACTGGCTTGTGATGCGAATAGGGCTGTTGAGCCAAAACCAAAAAGGCCTAAGGCAGGCAACGCCATTGTAGTGGGAGACTCCATTGTGAGAGGTACGGACAGGGGTTTCTGCGGCAACAGACGGGATGCGAGGATGGTGTGCTGCCTTCCTGGTGCCAGGATCCAGGATGTCACGGACAGAGTGCAGAAAATCTTCAAGGGCGAAGGTGCACATCCGGAAGTGGTAGTGCATGTCGGCACAAACGATGTCGGAAAGAAGGGGATGAATATTCTGCAGCGTGACTTTAGAGAGCTCGGAAAATGCCTGAAAAGCAGGACCTCCAGGGTTGTTATCTCCGGTTTTTGCTTCCAGTTTCGTGCTGGCGAGAGCAGGAACAGGGAGATACGGGACCTGAACGTGTGGCTGAGGAACTGGTGCACGGGGCAGGGATTTAGATTCTTAGATCACTGGGATCTGTTTTGGGGTAAGGGGGAACTGTACAAAAGGGACGGATTGCATCTTAACAGGTGTGGGACCAGCATTCTGGCAGGCAGGTTTGCCACTGCTACACGGGTGGTTTTAAACTGAATAAGGGGATGGGGTGTCGAATGGGATAGTGGAGATGGAGTTAAGGGAAAGGGTTTCTTAAATGTGTGAGCGTAGAGGACAGAGGGGTGTAAATTGAAGGGTAGAAGCAATAGGTAGCAAGGTGAAAAGTAAAAGTGGCAGGCAGACAAAACCAGGGCAAAAATCAGAAAGGGCCACTTTTCAACATAATTGTATAAGGGGTAAGAGTGTTGTAAAAACAAGCCTGAAGGCTTTGTGTCTCAATGCAAGGAGCATTCGTAATAAGGTGGATGAGTTGAATGTGCAGATAGCTATTAATGACTATGATATAGTTGGGATCACGGAGACATGGCTCCAGGTGACCAAGGCTGGGAGCTGAACATCCAGGATATTCAATATTCAGGAGGGATAGAGAGAAGGAAAGGAGGTGGGGTAGCGTTGCTGGTTAGAGAGGAGATTAACGCAATGGAAAGGAAGGACATTAGTTTGGAGGATGTGGAAACGGTATGGGTAGAGCTGCGAAACACTAAGGGGCAGAAAACCGCTGGTGGGTGTTGTGTACAGGCCACCTAACAGTAGTAGTGAAGTTGGAGATGGTATCAAACAGGAAATTAGAAATGCGTGGCGACAAGTCCAAAACCGTTATAATGGTTGACTTCAATCTACATTATAGATTGGGTGAATCAAATTGGCAGGGGTGCTGAGGAAGAGGATTTTTTGGAATGTATGCGGGATAGTATCTAAATCAACATGTAGAGGAACCAACGAGAGAGCAGGCATTTTTAGACTGGGTATTGAAGTAATGAGGAAGGGTTAGTAGCAGTCTTGTTGTACGTGCCCCCTTGGGCAAGAGTGACCATAATATGGTTGAGTTCTTCATTAGGATGGAGAGTGACATTGTTAATTCAGAAACAATGGTTCTGAACTTAAAGAAAGGTAACTTTGAGGGTATGAGACGTGAATGGCCAAGATTGACTGGCAATTAATTCTAAAAGGGTTGACGGTGGATATGCCAATGGAAGACATTTAAAGACTGCATGGATGAACTACAAAAATTGTTCATCCCAGTTTGGCAAAAGAATAAATCAGGGAAGGTAGTGCATCCGTGGATAACAAGGGAAATCAGGGATAGTATCAAAGCGAAGGATGATGCGTACAAATTAGCCAGGAACAAGCAGCATACCGGAGGACTGGGAGAAATTCAGAGACCAGCAGAGGAGGACAAAGGGCTTAATTAGGAAAGGAAAATAGATTATGAAAGAAAATGGCAGGGAACATAAAAACTGACTGCAAAAGTTTTTATAGATATGTGAAAGAAAGAGATTAGTTAAAACAAATGTAGGTCCCTTGCAGTCAGAAACAGGTGAGTTGATCATGGGGAACAAGGATATGGCGGACCAATTGAATAACTACTTTGGTTCCGTCTCACTAAGGAAGACATAAATAATCTGCCGGAAATAGCAGGGGACCGCGGGGTCAAAGGAGTTGGAGGAATGAGTGAAATCCAGGTTAGCCGGGAAGTGGTGTTGGGTAAATTAAATGGATTAAAGGCCGATAAATCCCCAGGGCCAGATAGGCTGCATCCCAGAGTACTTAAGGAAGTAGCTCCAGAAATAGTGGATGCATTAGTAATAATCTTTCAAAACTCTTTAGATTCTGGAGTAGTTCCTGAGGATTGGCGGGTAGCAAACGTAACCCCACTTTTTAAGAAGGGAGGGAGAGAGAAAACGGGGAATTACAGACCAGTTAGTCTAACATCGGTAGTGGGGAAACTGCTAGAGTCAGTTATTAAAGATGGGATAGCAGCACATTGGAAAGTGGTGAAATCATTGGACAAAGTCAGCATGGATTTACAAAAGGTAAATCATGTCTGACGAATCTTATAGAATTTTTCGAGGATGTAACTAGTAGCGTGGATAGGGGAGAACCAGTGGATGTGGTGTATCTGGACTTCCAGAAGGCTTTCGACAAGGTCCCACATAAGAGATTAGTTTACAAACTTAAAGCACACGGCATTGGGGGTTCAGTATTGATGTGGATAGAGAATGGCTGGCAAACAGGAAGCAAAGAGTAGGAGGTAAACGGGTCCTTTTCACAATGGCAGGCAGTGACTAGTGGGGTACCGCAAGGCTCAGTGCTGGGACCCCAGCTATTTACAATATATATTAATGATCTGGATGAGGGAATTGAAGGCAATATCTCCAAGTTTGCGGATGACACTAAGCTGGGGGGCAGTGTTAGCTGTGAGGAGGATGCTAGGAGACTGCAAGGTGACTTGGATAGGCTGGGTGAGTGGGCAAATGTTTGGCAGATGCAGTATAATGTGGATAAATGTGAGGTTATCCATTTTGGTGGCAAAAACAGGAAAGCAGACTATTATCTAAATGGTGGCCGACTAGGAAAAGGGAGATGCAGCGAGACCTGGGTGTCATGGTACACCAGTCATTGAAAGTGGGCATGCAGGTGCAGCAGGCAGTGAAGAAAGCGAATGGTATGTTAGCTTTCATAGCAAAAGGATTTGAGTATAGGAGCAGGGAGGTTCTACTGCAGTTGTACAGGGTCTTGGTGAGACCACACCTGGAGTATTGCGTACAGTTTTGGTCTCCAATCTGAGAAGGACATTATTGCCATAGAGGGAGTGCAGAGAAGGTTCACCAGACTGATTCCTGGGATGTCAGGACTGTCTTATGAAGAAAGACTGGATAGACTGGTTTATACTCTCTAGAATTTAGGAGATTGAGAGGGGATCTTATAGAAACTTACAAATTCTTAAGGGGTTGGACAGGCTAGATGCAGGAGATTGCTACCGATGTTGGGGAAGTCCAGGACAAGGGGTCACAGCTTAAGGATACGGGGGAAATCCTTTAAACCGAGATGAGAAGAACTTTTTTCACACATCCGCGAAGTGCCGCGGGAAGTTCGCGCGTGACGTACGGCGTCAAGACACTGTGTATGCCCGTCGAGGCCTAAGGCAGGCAACGCCATTGTAGTGGGAGACTCCATTGCGAGAGGTACGGACAGGGGTTTCTGCGGCAACAGACGGGATGCGAGGATGGTGTGCTGCCTTCCTGGTGCCAGGATCCAGGATGTCACGACAGAGTGCAGAAAATCCTCAGGGCGAAGGTGAACATCCGGAAGTGGTAGTGCATGTCGGCACAAACGATGTCGGAAAGAAGGGGATGAATATCTGCAGCGTGACTTTAGAGAGCTCGGAAAAATGCTGAAAAGCAGGACCTCCAGGGTTGTTATCTCCGGTTTGCTTCCAGTTCCTCGTGCTGGCGAGAGCAGGAACAGGGAGATACGGGACCTGAACGTGTGGCTGAGGAACTGGTGCACGGGGCACCAGTTCCTCAGCAAGTGGCATCCGCTGCAAGTGGCAGATTTCATCCACTTTTCCCGCATCTCCTCTCTGTCTTGTATATAGCGTCCTCCAATTTAGAGAGCCGACTCTGTGACAATGCCAATTCAAACTCATTCATGATCACCACCACTAAAGCACTCCCCACCTATCCAGCCGAGACCAGCATCTCGTCACAATGCCACCAGCACCGACACCCACCCCCGCCCTCCAAATCCCGCACGTGTCTGCAAACATCCATATAGCAGTGACTGACATGTACCTGAACTCAGCCACCAATTGTTCATATTGACCAACAGCACAATGACATTAAACACAGAACTCGTATATAACCTCATAAACACCAACAAATTGTAAACCCCAATCAATATTAGTGCAAAAAGCCCAAAGTCTGCAACAAAGACACTTCATAGTTTAGTTTGTTTTGTAATGTTCATGACCTGATGGTTGTTGGGAAGAAACTGTTCTTGAAACTAGACGTCGAGGCGTTCTCGACTCCTGTACCTTCTTGCTGATGTACGTGTAAATGTGCAATGTGGGCAAGGTGGTTGGAGGTCCTTGATGATGCCTTGAGGCAGTGCCTCCTGTAGATCCTTCGATTGTGGAAGGGTCAGTACGTGTAATGGACTGGGAAGTGTCCACCATTCCTTGTAATCTCCTTTGTTTCTAGGAGTCTGAGAAGCTGAACCAGCCCGTGATGCAACCAATCTACATGCTCTCAACTGCACACATGTAGAAGTATTCATGGACATACTCATGTAGGATAGACTAGTGTACGGATGATTGCTACACAACATGGACTCGATGGGCCAACAGGCCTGTTCCTGCTTTATTCTAAACAAAACCATACCAATTCATGGAATGTTCAAGTTCTTTAATGTTGTAAAGCAGGTGGGAACCGTGGACCTTAGTAATGAGGGGCTGAAGTTGACCTAAAAAATTCCACTATATCTAGCTCCAGTGCCGTCAAATGCTCATCATTTGTTACCCACTTATTCCAGGCATCATTCTTGTAAACCTCCTCTGGACCTCTGAAGGGCCAGCACATCCTTCCTCAGATATGGTGCCCAAAATTGCTCACAATGCTCCAAATGCGGCCTGACCAGCGCCTTATAGAGTCTCAGCATTACATCCCTGTTTTTGTATTCGAGCCCCCTTGAAATATGTTGCGCTTGCCAATGGGAGGGAGAGAGAGAAAGATGAGGTCGGGCTGTTACTTTTTGACCACAAGTTGGAGAATGAGAATCGCATGGGGCGAGCACAAATTGAAGGGTTTCAAACAAGAGTGAACCCTCTGAGGTGAGGCCTGCCTGCTGCGTCTCACAATACAGGCAAGGCAGCCTCTCCAAGGGAAGATCAGCCACTGAGCCATTGTAATCAAAGATCCTATTGAGAGCAAGATAGTCCACTCCTGCTAAATCCAATGGGCTGATTTGTAGTACGCAACGGAGCGGAATGTGGGCCATTTATTCGGCCATTTCAGTAACCCGACCAGACTTTGTATATTCGTCTCGCAGTGTAATCAGCGTTGCCAAGTCAAGTCAAGTCCAGTTTATTTGTCACATACACACACGAGATGTGCAGTGAAATGAAAGTGGCAATGCTCGCGGACTTTTGTGCAAAAGAGAAACAACCAAAACACCAAACAAACTATAACTACAATCACAAACACACATATTATTTACATAATAAATAATGGAAGGAAAAACGTTCAGTAGAGTTAGTCTCTCGTGGAGATAGGCGTTTACAGTCCGAATGGCCTCTGGAAGAAACTCCTTTTCAACCTCTCCGTTCTCACCGCATGGCAACGGAGGCGTTTGTCTGACCGTAGCAGCTGGAACAGTCCATTGCAGGGGTGGAAGGTCTCTCTCATGATATGTTGGCTCTGGAGTTGCACCTCCTGATGTATAGTTCCTGCAGGGGGGCAAGTGAAGTTCCCATAGTGCGTTCGGCGCCGAACGCACTACTCTCTGCAGAGCATTCTTTGTCTTGGCAGAGCAATTCCCAAACCAGATGGTAATGTTCCGGACAAGATGCTTTCCACCGCCGCTGCGTAGACGCAGGAGGATCCTTGGAGACACTCTAAATGTCCTCAATTGCCTGAGGTGGTAAAGGCGCTGCCTTGCCTTACTCACGAGTGCTGAGGCGTGTGATGCCCATTAATATCCTCGGAGATGTGGACTCCCAGATATATAAAACAGTTCACCTATCCACAGGATCCCCATTATCCTCAATGGAGTTGTACGTCCTCGGATGATGTGCCCTCCTAAAGTCCATGATCACCTCCTTCGTTTTTTTTGATGTTCAAGAGGAGGCTGTTATCCTGGCACCAGAGTGCTAGACTAGCCAGCTCCTCCCGGTAGGCCTTCTCGTCGATGCCTGAGATCAGGCCCACCACCATAGTGTCATCAGCAAATTTAATTAATGAGTTTGAGCTGAACCTACCCACACAGTCATGTGTGTACAGGGACTACAATAGGGGCTGAGGACGCAACCCTGGGCCGATCCTGTGCTCAGGGTGAGGAACATCGATGTATTCCCTCCCATCTTGACTACCTGGGGCCTGGCGGTGAGAAAGTCCAGGACCCAGGCACACAGGGAGGTGTTGAGCCCCAATTCCATTAGCTTCCCCGCCAGTCTGGTGGGGACTATCGTGTTGAAGGCTGAACTGTAGTATATGAACAGCATCCTCACGTAGCCCTCCTTCTGGCTGTCCAGATGGGAGAGAGCGGGTGTACAAGACCTGGGAGACCACATCGTCCGTGGATCTGTTCGGACGGTATGCGAACTGCAAAGGGTCCATGTTCCGAGGGAGGAAAGGCGCAGATGTGTTTCTTCACCAGCCTCTCAAAGCATTTCATGACTACCGAGGTAAGGGCCACCGGACGGTAGTCATTCAGACAGGCTGGGGAGGCATTTTTTGGTGCCGCTACAATGGTGGATTTTGTTAAGCAGGCAGGACCACGGACTTGTCCAGGGAGAGGTTGAATAATGTAGTGAGCACTGGAGCTAGCTGCGTAGCACAGGACTTGAGTACTCGCCCCGAGATGCCATCAGGGCCTGCAGCTTTTCTCGTGTGCACCCGTGTCAGAGCCCTCCTCACGTCGTACTCGGACAGCGAGAATGTGTGCACATTCCTCCCATCAGCTTCGGTAGCCAGCCCGCTGGCGGTATTGTCGATAGTCGGCAGACCTGGGTGGTGTTGCCCCTCTCGAAACGAGCGTAAAGGGTTCAGTGGGGAAATTTTGTGTGTGTGATATAGGGTTAGATTCATAATTCAAAATTCTGTTAATTTTTGTTAAAGATTAATATGTTTATAAATTATGATTCTGCTAATTTTCTTTTAATGTTTTTTTAAACATTTATTTTTAAATGGCTCATGTGGTGTGTTTAAGTTGCTTTTATATTAACTTGCACTCTGGAATTCATCTAACCACAATGTTCACAACTGCAGTATTTGGAAAAATAATAGCAATATGAAGATTGCAGTAGCTCTACTCTTGGAATGTTCCTTTTTGGCGGTCTGAAGAACGACAACTGGGGTATCCAACAGATCTATTCAAAAGTTCGATTTCCAGTATACAGGTTCTCAGACAAGTCTGCCCACAACGGTGGTCAGCGCTGAACTAACGCGCGCAAGTGAAACCCACGTGAAACATGCGGCCCCTCCTGAGTCACGTGACCGCGGCTTCCGAACGCCGGGTTCGATCTCTGCGTACGCCAGCAGGCGCCGCTACATGCCCCTCCACCCCCCCCCCCCCCCCCCCCCCCCCCCCCCAGAATCCGCGGTACGGAAACGCACGGGTAAACGGACGGTTTGACCGGAAAGCGTAGTCCGAGGTCGCAGGGCGAGCGTAACAGTAGGGACGGGTAGTACAGGACCGGTGGGGTGCGAAAAACACGATCGAGGGATGGGCGTAACAAAGGGGACCAGCGAAACATGACCGGGGTAACAGGTGCAGAGGGTGGCAAAACGGCTGGCGGGCATCCTCTACGCCGTGGAGTAGCCACTGTCACCGGGCTATCTTCGTTGACGTGTGCTGGCTTAAGGCGGCTCACGGAGATTAACTCCTCCTTGCCACCCATGTCCAACGTGAACGTCGAGACACCAGTACTGAGCACCCGGTATGGACTCTCGTACACTCGCTGTAACGGCGAGCACTGAGCACATCTCTACAGAGAAAAACATAAGCACAATCCCGTAACATAGTAAGCACATGCACCGCAGACGAACCATGCCGGGAAGTGGGAACCGGGACCAAAGTGCGCGCCCGCTCGCGGAGGTCCGCTAGCAACACTGAAACCGGGACCTTCTGGTCCTGGGAATCAGGCAAGACATCTTTGGGAACTAGCAAAACCGAGCCATAACTCGGCCGAGGGGCTTTGAGGTCTTCGTTAAGCGTTGTTCTGATGCCTAGGATGACCCAAGGTAATGGTCGACCCAATCTGGGCCGGTGAGTCGAGCTTTAAAACGCCAACTTGAGGTGCCTGTGGAAATGCTCAGCCAACCCGTTGGACTCTCGGTGATAAGTGGTAGTCTGATGCAGCTTCCCGCCATACAGCTGCGCCATACCACACCACAGGGAGAACGTGGACTGGGCCCTCGATCGGTAGTAATATTTGAGGGGACCCCGAAACGAGCGATCCAATTGGAGACAATGGCACATGCCTCAGCAGAGGTATCCATTAACGGTATCGCCTCCGCCCACCTGGTAAAGCTGTCCACGATGGTCAGTAAGTGAGTAGCCCCACGCGAACACGGCAAGGGACCTACCACTTCAACATGGATGTGCGGGAACCTGCCGTGTGCCGGGACGGTGAAATCCTAGACCGGCGGGTGCACATATCTCTGTACCTTGGAGGTCTGGCATGGGATGTAGGAACTAGCCCATGCTGCGACCTGCTTCCTTAACCCGTGCCAGACGAACTTCGCTGCAACCAAGGCAGAGGTGGCACGAATGGACGGGTGCGCCAGGCTGTAGATAGTGTCGAAATCCGACGCCGTCAAGGGACTGGAACAATGGGACGGGCTTTGCTCATGGAGATATCGCAAAGGACTTGCACGCCGGCGGCGCCACAGGGCACCTTAACCAGCTTGAGCTGTGATTCAGCATTGCGGTAAACCTCCATACCGGCATCTGCCTGTTGGGCAGCGGCCAGCTCCTCATAATCAACGCCGAGGCTAAGCGCTGAGACTTCAGGCAGCGCTGGACGGGACAACGCGTCAGCCACAACGGTCAGCGTCCCTGTCATATGCCGAATATCGGACGTGAATTCGGAAATGTAGGCGAGGTGCCATTGTTGTCTGGCAGGTCAGGGGTCAGACACCTTGGTGTGAAAGCAAACGTTAGTGGCTTGTGATCTGTGAATGCAGCGAAAGCGCGCCCCACCAAGAAATAGCGAAAATGGCGGATCGCTAGGTAAAGTGCGAGGAACTCCCGGTCGAAAGCACTGTATTTAACTTCAGGGGTTCACAGATGCCTGCTGAAAAATGCCAGCAGCACCCAGCGACTACCTACGCGCTGCTTGAGGACGGCGCCTACCACGACGTCGGAAGCATCTATGGTGAGGGCCGTTTGGGCTGACGCCCTAGGGTGCTCCAGCACAGTGGCGTTGGCCAATGCGGTTTTAGTCCCCTCGAACGCCTTCTGTGCCTCCTTAGACCAGACCAGGTCTTTGGGCTTACCGGCCAGGCATTGGAACAACAGCCGCATGATGGCGGCTGCTGATGGGGCGAATCGGTGGTAGAAGTTAACCATCCCGATAAACCCCTGTAGACCCTGACCGATAGGGACCTCGGGAAGCGACAGATGTCGATGTGGCATATGCCTTATGGTGAATGAATACGAGGACAGGATCAATTAAGGTGGGATCAGGTCGTAGCAGAACATCTCTGCGTGTGTGACATTGAGGACAGTTCATGTGAGGGAGGATTGTACGAGAGATGTGGCCTGCGATGTAAGCAGTGTATTCTCTTCAGGGAGATCAAGTGACATGCTGCAATCTACATTGTTCTGTTGTGCCCTATTGGTATGGGAGATAGATGGAGATGGTTTATTGACTCTGTCCTTTGTCAGTGTTTGCAGTGTTAAGAGAAATTTTGCATTGTCAGGTGAACAGTTTACACTTAGAGATGGCTTTATCGGTTCAGCTACCATGACCATTCTAAAGCATAGCGAAACTCCTTCACTGATGGGTTTTCTCGGAATCCGCCCTTTCGCCGAATGGTCGAGAATAAATTCTCAACGACATCCTCATTAAGCCTGGATGTGAGCATGAAACGAGCGCCTGTGTTTTCCTTTATGTGTTGCCACCGATGTGAAATGCAAGAAATTGCAAGCCGCCATCCTTTGACAAACAGCACATTTTTTGCTCCCAGCACTTTTAAGCTTTGGAGTACAGGCAAGCATGATTGAAAGAATGACCAATGCGCAGAGTTTTCAGACATGGGCCTCCTCAATTTTTTTGGGCCTGAGACACCTGCTGTTAAATGCATCAAACAGTCCGTCTATCATTCCAATGAACTCCGCAGTATGCAGCCTCCCCAGGCAACTTTCCATCATATATGAATAGGTAAACACGCCGGATGCTACTGAATGGCTGAGCATCTGCGCTGCTTTGTTGACTCTCATTTTAGAGAAACTGTTTTGAACAAAGTGGCCTCTGGTCAGTTTATGGACTTTTCTAATGTGCAACTGTGATTCAATTTTAAAAAATGCGCGAATATGTGCCCACTTTATACGTTTCTTTCTGCCATCTTCTCCAATGACCTCAAAACATACTTCTCCAAATTTAATCTTGTGTTTTTTAGCAAGTGTGGCGGGTCATGCAGGCAAACGATCTTGGCTTCTCCGTGGATGAAGAAAGGATGATTTTCTGTCACACCCAAGTTGTTGTACAGTCGAACATTGCTTGGGCCTTGGTCACAAACCACGGCCTTAGGCTGTAGTCCAATTGCCTTAACCTTATGTAAGCATTCTTCCGCAACTCCCTTGTCAATTCTTCCCTTCCCTGCCGCTCCACCCCTTCCCCGGGCACTTTCCCTTGCAACCGCAAGAGCCGCTATACCTGTCGCTTTACCTCCCTCCTCGACATCATTCAAGGACCCAAGCAGTCGTTCCAGGTGCGACAGAGGTTCACCTGCACCACCTCCAACCTCATCTATTGCATCCGCTGCTCTAGATGCCAGCTGATCTATATCAGTGAGACCAAGCGTAGGCTTGGCGATCGTTTCGCCGAACACCACCACCACCGCACTAACCAACCTGACCTCCCGGTGGCTAAGCACTTCAACTCCCCCTCCCATTCCGTATCCGACCTCTCTGTCCTGGGCCTCCTCCACGGCCAGAGTGAGCAACACCGAAAATTGGAGGAACAGAACCTCGTATTCCGCTTGGGGAGTCTGCATCCTGGTGGCTTGAACATTGATTTCTCACAAATCTGTTAACCCTTGCTGTCTCCTCCCCTTCCTACCTTAGCCTCGGGCTCCTCATCCTTTTTCCTTTCTTCACCCCCGCCTCCCTCCGCCCCCTATCAGTCTGAAAAGGGTTTCGGCCCAAAATGTTGCCTATCTCCTTTGCTCCATAGATGCTGCTGCAACCGCTGAGTTTCTCCAGCATTTTTGTGTACCTTCGATTTTCCAGCATCTGCAGTTCCTTCTTAAACAAATGTTTGCAGTTTGTCCGCCCTTGTGCAGTCTTGCCACAGAAAGTAACCTACAAGTTGTTTCCATTTCCCAATCAGGCCTCTATCCACGAAAACGAGAGCATGGTTTGCAGCCCGTGATATCTTTCCTTGCGATCCAAAGTCCTCAAAACCCTCGACTGTATCTTCAGAAATATTGTACGAGTGGCCTGCACGTAGACTCATTTCATCAAAGGAGACTGTATCCCTCTCTGTCATGCCTGCTACCCTGTCCTTCAAAAGCTCCAAGGTCTTAGGGGGAAATCCCGGTCTTACTTCGACATTACGCAACCATCTATGCAGGGATGAAATTGATGGAAGTGTGGATATACTCTGGCTAAAGTGATATACTCGGGGACTCTGTTGGTAGAGGGACATGGCAACTATCTTGTCTGAGTAACTCCATCGTCTTCCTCTTGCTCTTCTATGTCCTGGCGCATTCTGCAATTGTGATGCGAAGTAAGACATTGCTTTTTCTTGTAAAAATTCTCCTCCAGTCAAGTCACTAATTGCATTGCTTTCTGTAGTTCCCTTTTTCGTTGATTTCTTCATCTGTTGCTCCCTTTTCTTGAGGCGGAAACTGCACTGTCTTTCATTCTTCAGAGCTCTTCTGTGATTTACATCTGGTGTGAATTGAAGTCCATTCTCACGAATCTGATCCGCAGCTAAGCAGTAAGAATGGTCGGCCTGTATGTTGTGTGACACTGCCGAGGAAAAAAAAAGTTAGAAAGAGGTTAAAAGAGGTATACAAATGAAATGTATTTAGCATATACATGTAAATAAATCAGCATCTACTGGTTATTCTCATTTGAAATTAGTGTGATGCACCAATTTCAGGCTACAAAAATTGAAAGGTAAATAATGATCTTGTGTGAAACTGTCTCCCAGGACGCGTTGCTTTACTGCGGCTGTCCGCTGCCCCGGTCCCAGTCATGGTTCCTCTTTGTCCGCTCCACTCTCACCAAGGCTGATGGTGGCCGCATGCCGCCCGGACACAGATCTGGAGAGTGGCGATCCGTCGTTTGCTCTGGAATGTTCTCGAACATCTCACACATGAAAATATAAGTGTCATACATGCTATTACATATTGTGCCACTGACAATTGTATCAGTTAAGGGCCTGTCCCACGAGCATGCGACTCCATGCGGCAAGCGCGTCCTCACATGGTCGTTTGAGCTGTACGGCCTCGCGGGGCCGGTCCCACTTCGATCGCCGGAGCCATATGGAGTTGTGCGGAGCTGGTCCCGACATCTCGCGGGGCTCCGAAAAACTGACCGTGTTCAAAAATTCCGCGCGGCAACGGCCTGCCGGCCCGCAGCCGCCTCGACGGGCATACACAGCGTCTTGACGCCGTACGTCACGCGCGAACTTCCCGCGGACTTCGCTCGAACTTCACGTCACTTACTCGACCTCCGCGCGGCCCCCGCTTCCGGTTTGTTCGCGCTCGCCGCATGCTGGTGGGACCGGTCCTGTACGGGGATCACTCGACCTCCGCGCGGCCCCCGCTTCCGGTTTGGTCGCGCTTGCCGCATGCAGGTCGCATGCTCGTGGGACAGGCCCTTTAGGATACAGCATTGTAATTCAGCAAAAGTGAGAAAAAACATTTTATTTTAAAAATGACTTGCCTCTTTACTGCTTTGAAGCTTCGGTGAAGATGTGAGGTTCTCATTCTTCCTCTCAAGTGTCCTGCGTTGGGTAGACAGTTGTTTCGATGGGTTAGGGATGTCAGAGAGCCTTTGACCTGCATTCCAATTTAGCCTGTTCTTGGTCTGCTTGTTGGAAAACTGGTCAAGTTCGAAATGCTCAGAACAAAGGCGGCAGTTATTTGACAAGTACTCCGCAGTTTGGTGTTGGAGATCATGTCGACAAGTATTCTGGACCCACTGTCAACATCTGAAATTACAGAAAATATCATGCAGTCAATATGTTCTTATTCTACATTAAATAACAGAAAGGTAGAAAGAAAATGCTCTTGAGGATAACATTTTTACAAGGATGTTACTACGAAGCCTCGACTGTATCTGAGACAAAGTGGAGCACCCAGCTCTAAGATCTGAACTATATTGAAAGTTCGGGCAGACTTAATCAAATTGTCAGTACAAAACATAGCCAATATGTTCTTATTCTGCATTAAATAACAGAGAGGTAGAAAGAGGAGAAGATTTTACAAGGATGTTGCCATGAGGACTCGACTATCTGAGCTCTATGATCTAACTACAATGAGAGATTGAACAGGCTAAATAAAATTTTCAATATGCCACAGAAGTAATAACTGTTTTCTTACCTTTCCTCCTTAACGGGGAACCTGAAGAAAGACAAGTCGGGTTGCCTACATTGCCGATTGGAGCAATTTATTGCAGAGCAGAATGCAACACTAGTAGACGTCGACGCCATGGCCAAAGCAAATTGTGTGTGGAGTGTGGAGTGTGTGGTGTGTGGAGGCGGACGCAAGATGGACGGAAGCTGGTTACGGAAATGGGTCCTATAATTACCCATGAATCTGCCCATGTCCGTACTCCGTGTTTTTCGTAGGAGTGGTCCATCTTGCTCCGCTATAGGATATTTGATCAAAGATACTAGAGGAGCAAGATAGACCACTCCTACGAAATCCAATGGACTGACGTGTAGTACGCATCGGAACGCAAGGGAACGTCACTTATGCCATTTTAGGAATAAGACCCCGATCCCCGTTATGCCTCTTGCATTTTAATCCATGTCAGCCCATTGGATTTAGCAGTTTTCTTGGTCTCTTAGCCTTCTATGTTAGACCATTATTATGTTTGTTTATAATAAATAAGGTGCTTCTTTCAAAAAAATAAAAAGGGAAACTGCGTATAAAATGGGCAACAATGCGCAATGAAAGGTCTTTGGACCATATGCATTCGCTGATCTTTGGTGTAATCAGTGTTGTGGGGGAACGGTATGTGTGTGTTGCTGTGTGTGAGAGGCAAGATAGAGATAATAGATTTCAAAGTTCCTCATGGATCGTAAGCAACATTGATTTAAAGCAACTCATGATGTACATACGCCATTCTCATGAAGTACATAAACCATAAAGGCAATTATATTTCCCTTTATTTTTTGCCCATAAGATATAAAGAACATAAGCCAAAGCAATATATTTGCCTATATTTATATATTATAAACACATGTGTATATTATATACAGTATATGATACACACACATAAATGTGATATTGATGTATATAATTAAAACACACATACATATTTATCTAGTTTCTTATATATAAAACACATATTCGTTTTGATGCGTATATATGTGTGATATATATGTATATAAATATATATCACACACATATGTATATTTCTCTAGTTTATTTCTTGTTATCTCTAATTTTGTTGAACTTTTTTTCTTTCATTCAACCTCTCTCTCTGTAATCATAATATTGTGAATAAAATATAAATGAACTCATGCCAACATTTTTTCATTCTATATTAGTGTAAAGAAATATAGTGCATACATACCTACATTGATGCAGAAGTGCGAGCATTAGACATGAATACTGTGCACTGCTACCATAGTTTAGTTTTTATTTACCATATTTGAGAGAAATCTACATATATTTGAGGGAAATGAGTTACCGTATTTCCCGGCAATGAAGACGCACCACCATTTGAGTTGCTAAATTTTGAACAAAGGATGGCGGGACAGGATCAAGGGTTTGGTTTAGTCTAGGGGTCCGCAGCCTTTTTTTGCATAGGGGCCAGGACCCTCCAGGACTAGCTGCCGTTCCCAGGTCACCTGCGAGCCCCGGGTCTAGCTGTGGCGCCGCTGTCCGGTTCCAGCGGCCGCTCACAGCCACCCGAGCTACTGAGTGAGTTTTTAAATGTGAATATCTCATCACTAAACATTTGTGGGTTAGCAGTATAGTATATTGCATCAATCCACTCAATTTAAAATCATTCTACATCAAAATTCATAAACATGGATAACCCTTTATATTTCTGTCATTTACGGTAACATTTACATAATTTATTTTTTTATGTGAGATATACAGGGTGTTCAGAACAAAGACGGCAGTTCTTTGACAAGTACTCCGTAGTTCGCTGTACTAGATCTTATCAACGAGTATTCTGGACCCACTGTCAACATCTGAAATTACAGTAAAATATCATATAGAATTACATAAGAACATGGTGGCCGACTAGGAAAAGGGGAGATGCAGCGAGACCTGGGTGTCATGGTACACCAGTCATTGAAAGTGGGCATGCAGGTGCAGCAGGCAGTGAAGAAAGCGAATGGTATGTTACTTTCATAGCAAAAGGATTTGAGTATAGGAGCAGGGAGGTTCTACTGCAGTTGTACAGGGTCTTGGTGAGACCACACCTGGAGTATTGCGTACAGTTTTGGTCTCCAAATCTGAGGAAGGACATTATTGCCATAGAGGGAGTGCAGAGAAGGTTCACCAACTGATTCCTGGATGTCAGGACTGTCTTATGAAGAAAGACTGGATAGACTTGGTTTATACTCTCTAGAATTTTAGGAGATTGAGAGGGGATCTTATAGAAACTTACAAAATTCTTAAGGGGTTGGACAGGCTAGATGCAGGAGATTGTCTCCGATGTTGGGGAAGTCCAGGACAAGGGGTCACAGCTTAAGGATAAGGGGGAAATCCTTTAAAAACCGAGATGAGAAGAACTTTTTTCACACATAGAGTGGTGAATCTCTGGAACTCCCTGCCACAGAGGGTAGTCGAGGCCAGTTCATTGGCTATATTTTAAGAGGGAGTTAGATGTGGCCCTTGTGGCTAGGGGATCAGAGGGTATGGAGAGAAGGCAGGTACGGGATACTGAGTTGGATGATCAGCCATGATCATATTGAAGGGCGGTGCAGGCTCGAAGGGCCGAATGGCCTACTCCTGCACCTAATTTCTATGTGTCTATGTTTCTATAAGAACAAATCTGATTATAACTACATAACTGCAGAATGGATGATATGTCACTTAAATGCATTGTTTTCAGGGGTGGGGAGAGACATGTATATTGAAGATGCATGTTTCCTCTAATAGGTCAATTTATGCCTACTGAATAAATTCCGTATTCATGCCTACTATATTCTGTTGTGCTGAAGCAAGCAAGAATTCATTGTCCTATCTGGACACATGACAATAAACTCTCTTGACTTGACTTGACTTGATTTATCTTAAATGTAGAAGAGCTTACAATACCATACATGCCTTACGACAAGAACAAAACCAAACATGTACAGCAGTGTAAAAATTGATACCTTTATTATGTTTAAGAAGGAACTGCAGATGCTGGAAAATCGAAGGTAGACAAAAAGCTGGAGAAATTCTGCAGCATTTTGTCTACCTTATTATTGTGCTAAGTCTAGACCTATAATGAAGACTTTCTAATAACTCGCTCATGTACCAATAAATGTCTTATATAACATAATACATTGTCGGATCATAAGAACAAAATTATATGTTACAGTCATCATACATTGGGAAGTAATTAAGGCTTTAATGTGTGCTCCTCGTGGCATGTCGTTGTTCCCTTTAACTCCATTTATCATGTATTTTAAACACCATTGATCCATGTACATTGTGTTCATTTAATACAATTTATCCTGTATTTTAAACACCACTGATCCGTGTACATTGTGTATATTTAACACTATTTATCATGTATTTTAAACACCATTGACCCGTGTACATGCGTATATTTACCACCTGTATTTTAAACGCTATTTCAAACCGGCTTAAATAAAAGCTGATTCAGGAACTCCGCTGCTTGGAGGTCCCGAATTGGCCGCCTCTTCCCGGAGACCGGGGCTTCATGATGTTATAGGCCGCGGGTCGACGGTCGGAGCTCTTCACCGCGAGGAATCCCAGACGCCGCGAGGGAAAGTGGTCGCTGCCCCTGCGACTAGAAGCTCCGCACACCGCGGCTTCAGGGTGTTATGGTCCACGGGCCAGCGATCGGAGCAATTATTCTCGCGACCCCCCGGCTCCACGATCTGAGCTATAGGAAGAGATCGGGCAGGCCACACGACAGAAAGTTATAATTTTTGTTCTTACCTTTCGTCTTTAGTGGGGAACCTGAAGAAAGACTGTTATAAAGTGCTCGAATTGCATCCATTGGCGATTCGAGCACCATTAGCAGAATGGCTCGATACACGGTAGATGTGGATGCCATGCAGAAGCCCATTAAAAAAACCCTAATATATTTGATTCCCAAAATGGCGTGAAATCAATTACCCATGAGCCCATGACAGTATTACGGCTTTTACGTAGAGTGGTCTATATTTCTCCTCTAGTATCTTTGGTCCCAGTGCCCCCCCCCCCCCCCCCCCCCCCCTCCTACTGGGAAGACCATCAGTAGTGGTGACTCTGCTGGGGTCCTAGTGCCCCTCCCCCCCCCCCAGGCTTACAGGAAAGTCCCATCAGTAGTGATGACTCTGCTGGTCCTAGTGCCCCCCTCCCCCCAGGCCTACAGGGAAGCCCCATCAGTAGTGGTGACTCTGCTGGGTCCTAGTGCCCCCCACCCCTCGTACAGGGAAGATCCATCAGTAGTGATGACTCTCTGGGTCCTGGTGCCCCACCCACCCCCCCCCCCCCCCCCCCCCCCCCCCAGGCCTACAGGGAAGATCCATCAGAAGTGATGACTCTGCTGGGTCCTAGTGCCCCCTAAAGATAATAGAGCGGAGCAAGATAGTCCATTTGTCGAAAAAGCCGTAGTAAGTCATGGGTAATCCTCAGCGTAATTTCCGTAAACCGGCTTCCGTCTCTGCTCCAATCTATGATCTTTGGTCATGGCATCTCTTCTGGACCTTCTTGTCATGGTTACCGAGACTCCGAGTTGGATAAGATGACACAGACACAGAGAATTCTTCAAGAAGTCGAAAAGCTTTTATTTGCAAACATCAGCTGGAACACTCAGGGTAGACAACTGCCTGCCTGCTCCCTGACTGCTCACACATTGCAGCGGCTGGCTCCTTTTTATTACAGTTTTACAGTCAATCTCATCTACCTTATCTTGCATACTCATACTCCTCTTGTACCCATCCATCTCTTCTGACATTCTCTGTCCTACTACCATTAACTTCCATTGTCGGTTCAGTCTTATCTAAATTCTTATATCTCTTCCCATATCTCTTCTTCTTTCGCTACCCTTATTTCCCAGCTGCCACTCTAATCTCCCAGCTGACACTCTAACTCACTTATCACCCTCTGTTTCGCTACCCTTATTTTCCAGCTACAACTTGCTTGTTACAAAGTTTACATACCATGTACAATGTTGTATACCAGTTTATAGGTTGAATACAAAGATACAAATGAATTACTAAGAATACAAAGATACGCAAGTAGAAATAAGTAACTTGTTTACTGGATAAATGATTTAATTAAGTGACTAATAAAAAATGAATGTGTGCTAAACGACTGACAATCACGTGAGTATTAAGTAAAATGGCTGACGTCTGATTACGTAAAATAGCTGATGTCTGCTGCTATGTGTATACTTCCCATTTGGTCTCATAGAAAAAGAAACCACACAACACATTTTCCCCGGTGGAATCACACATAGAGCCCTGAAATGCAGGGTTTTTAATGTTAGTGCAATGCTGTGCAGTGTTCTTTCTCTAGCTCCCTGAGAGACTGAGCACAAAACACACCCCTATGTTTGTGGGGCAGGAAAAAAGACCCAGCTTCCCTTACAGTCTTTGTTTAGTAGCCTTCTAAAATATCTTCTCCGTTGTCGTAGCATTCCATCACCGAGGTCCGTTTTTTCGTCTTCTCCCAGTAACAATGGGTGTTACTTTACCGTAGCTTTCACTCGGAGAGACTCGGGGTTACCCTCGAGATGTGCTGGCAGAATAGCCTTGGGGAATGATTAAGGTCGTACCATATGGATCGGCCTCCACCTGAACTGCTGTAGGCGAGGCCTTAGTTACTGTGAATGGTCCTTCCCTTCTTCGTTCATTCAATTTTCTTCGAAAGGCTCGTACATAAACTTGGGCTCGGGCTTAATGGGCCCTTCCTCCTGGTCTGCCGCTGGTTCCTTTTGCTTTTCCTGTGCATAAATACTTATGTATCATAGTTAGCTGTTGCATATATTGTTTTGGTTCTACTACTAATTGCTCCCACTCGGTCCCTCATATGCATCTCTTCGTTTGGGCACCGGCATGGATCTACCGGTGAGCATTTCGTGTGCTGTGAGGTGAGTCGTTCAATTAGTTTGCATACAGCAGCTCATTAATGCCAGTGGCAGGGAATCAATCCAATTGAATTTTGTAGTGGCACAAATCTTGTTTAGTTTGGCTTTCATGTCTGATGAATCTTATATACTTTTTTGAGGATGTAACTAGTAGAGTGGATAAGGGAGAACCAGTGGATGTGTTATATATGTGTTATTTCAGAAGGCTTTCGACAAGGTCCACATAAGAGATTAGTATACAAACTTAAAGCACATGGTATTGGGGGTTCAGTGGTTCAGTATTGATTTGGATATAGAACTGG